>NC_041386.1:277500488-277520608 GCF_002162155.2 Triticum dicoccoides | reverse complement strand
ATATATATATTACATCATTTGACCGATTCCTCAGCGTTGACGTTTTCGTTTTTGAGTCAGCTTCTTTCCCTTCTTGTTCGTCGAAGAATAATTGAGCCCCTCATTGTGACTTTGCCTTTTCCATGGAGTACGATTTTTCTTTGGTAATGTAGTATTGATTCTTCTTTTGACGTATACTTCATCATCATCGTCATCTTCCCTCATTGGGTTGCCGTACTGATCATAGTCTTCCTCGTTGGCGACTCCATCCATTCCAATGATGTTTCTTTTGCCTTTCCTCACGACAACACGACTGGGATTTCATGGGTCGGTTATGAAGAAGCATTGTGTCACGTGCTTAGCGTGTACCCATGGCTCGTTTTTTGCGATAGCGTTCACGGTAGCGCTCTTGGCGTTGGGTATAGTCATGGTAGTGAAAATCCGGCTTTCTCTTTCGACATTCTTAGCCCATCTGACACGGAACATCGTCGTGTTGTGTAGTCCAGAGTAGTCAAGCTCCCAGATCTCCTCGACCCTTCCATAAAATCGTTCAGTTGCACCGTTGTCGCTGCCGGTCATGCATTCCATCGTCACCCCTGAGTTCTGATATTCATCAATGTCCAAATCTTTGGCCTCCGTGTAGAACGTGTATCCGTTGATATCATATGCCTGATAGGTTACGAGGTTGGGAGAGGGGCCATGTGCTAAGGCATATATGAGCAATCCATCCTTAGAGTCCTCCTCCGGGGGATTAGCAATAATATGCTCTTTGAACCAATGCAGGAAAGTGGAGCTGTGCTCTCTAGTAACTTCGGCGTCTGTCCTGCATACCCCCCGGTCACGATACTTCTTTGCGATAATTTCATTGTGCAGTGCCACGAAAGGATCTACCTCGTCTAGGTGTTGTAGCACTACCAAGTTTGCTTTGTCAAAGTCGCTGCATCGATCTGAGTATGCCACGTGCAGTTCCCTGCGACCGTTGTAGTGACCTTCTCCTTCGAGCCTCCCATCGTGCTTGTTAACGGGCAAACCAACACTAACACCAGGCGGCTGGTCTGCGCCATATAGAAAATTCTCACAGAAAGAGATGCACTCTTGTGTCAAATAGCCCTGGACGATGCTTCCATCCGGACGGGACATGTTACGAACGAATCCTTTGATGATCCCATTCATCCTCTCAAATGGCATCATGTTGTGCAGGAATGACGGCCCCAGGTCTATTATGTCATCCACAATATGGACACACAGATGCACCATCACGTCAAAGAACGCGGGCGGGAAGTACATCTCAAGCTCATTCAGTATCACAACGATCTCTTCCTGTAGCCTTCGGAGCTGCTTCACACTGATCGACTTTTGTGACGTCGAAAAAGTTGCAGAGACCAATAAGCGTGTCACGGACGTGCTTGTCCATTATCCCTCTAAGGGCAACAGGTAATATCTGCGTCATCATCACATGACAGTCATGAGACTTCATCCCGCTGAACCTTTTCTTGTCCGTGTCTAGATATCTACTTATCTTGCCACAGTAACCGGAACTAACTTTGACTCCGGTAAGGCACTTAAAGAATTGATTGATCTCAGCCTGACTTAAGGTGAAGCAAGAGGGGGGGGGGGCAATAATCCTCATTCTTTATTTTCTTGCCCTTCTTCTCCCGTGCCTCTGTCTCCGTCTCTGTCTCGTCTGACATTTTACATGGCGGCATGTGCAGATCTTCCCTGATTTCCAAATCTTGCAAGTCTTTTCTTGCCTTCGGCCCATCCTTGGTCTTATCCGGCATGTTCATCAGTGTTGCGAGCAAGCTCTCAAGGACATTCTTACAGATATGCATTTGATCAAGGCAATGAGGTGTATCGAGTTTGTGCCAGTACTCCAAGTCCCAGAACACAGACCTCGTCTTCCATACCTTCAGTAGCAGCTCCGACGCCTTTCTCATCGTCTTTCCCGATGCGGGGCACTCCTTCCAGTTTTTCAACAGCTCATCAATTTCGGCACCGCTCCGCTTACGTGGAGGTCCTCGATGCTCAACGTGACCATTGAATAGATCTCCACGGTTTCTCCACGGGTCGTCCTGTTCGAGCCATCTTTGATGCCCCATGTACACGATTTTCCCAGACCCGACATCTTTCCTTGACGTTAGCTGCTGAGACGTCATATCATCCATGCACCGCGTGCATCCGCAATATCCATGGAACACCTGGCCTGCCACATATCCGTAACCAAGATAGTTGTGCACTGTCGTGATCAGTGCGGCTCTCATGTTGAAATACTCGCCTTTGCTGGCGTCCCATGTCTTGGCTGGTGTTTTCCATAACGTGTCTAACTCCTCCTGAAGTAGCCCCAGATACAAATTAATATTATTTCCTGGTTGTTTCGGCCCTTGAATAAGCATGCTCATGTGAATGTACTTCGATTTCAAGCACAACCAGGGGGGAGGTTGTACATCCATACAAACATGGGCCATGTGCTATGGTTTGTGCTCTGGTTGCCAAACGGATTCATGCCATCGGTACACGCGTCGAGCACGATGTTCCTTGCATCACATTCAAAATACCGATAGAAGCTGTTCAACGCTCTCCACTGGCTTCCATCCTTGACGTGTCTCAGCTTCGGATCATCTCCATCGTCGGGCTTCTTCCTCTCCGCGTGCCAGCGCATTAGCTTTGCTTCCTTGGGATCTACAAAATACCTCTGGAGATGGGGAGTGATCGGTAAGTACCATACCACTTTCTGGGGACATTTCTTCCCGGCCTTCTTGTATCAAGAAGCATTGCACACCGGACAACTTGTTTTTTCCGCGTGCTCCTTCCGATAAATTATGCAATCGTTGATGCATGCATGGTATCTAACGTGTGGCAGATCAAGAGGGCACACGATCTTCTTGGCCTCATCAACACTACTAGGACATAGATTACCCTCGGGAAGAACATCCTTTAGGTACTTGAGATGCTCATCGAGGCTAGTCTCGGTCCATTTGTTTTTAGCCTTCGTCTTCAGCACTTGGAGTGTGAAACTCAAGCGGGTCACCTCAGGATTGCAACCATCATACAATGGAGTGTTCGAGTCTACCACCAGTTGCTCCAGCTTAGCCTCCTCTCTAGAATCAGCTCTCTCAGTACTCGTCTCCTTGCGAAGCAATGCTTGAACATGAGGGTCCCGCGCAATTGAACTTAGTACCGACGAACTCTGCTACGTGGAGTCCATGTCGTTCTCTCCGCCGCCATGTCCGAGCTCTTCCCCGCCGCCATTATCGATCATCTCTTCGTCTTGCCTTGTGTCATTATTGCCTGCCCCATCGGCATCCTCAACATCGTTATCCTCATCTTCAGTTATCCACCGAGTATAGCCATCCATGAAACCAGCCATGAGCAGGTGCGCTTCGACACGACCATCGACATGGGGGTCAAGCCAAACTATTCCTTTGCATTTTCGACACGGACATAAAACCTCTGTCAGGTTATTTTCCTTCATGTCCTGCACCGCCGACAGCAACCACCTGTCCACCATCGTTCCACTGACCATCGTGAACTCTGCACGATAATAATAAACAAATTGATTACAAAAATGCATGCATTCATCAATGTCATACAAAAATTCGGCATGACCTTCCTTAAAAGTAGGACATATATAGATCTAGAGTTTGCCCGGAATTCGCCGAAACGGAAATAAATCGACATTTCGGCAAAACATAGGCAACTCAAATGCACAATTTGGCGTCAACTCATGCCACACACACAATTTCCATAAAAATATCACACACACATGCATAAACATATTTCCATTTTGCAAAAGCATGAAATATTAATCACACCTCTATCTCGAGATCGAGCACATGGTGGAGATGATGATGTAGGGAGGTGAAAAGTGCAGAAAGCTCTTCTTAACAAAGAAAGATCTAGTTAGGGGGCAAATAGGTCACTTAACTAAATGCTACATCTACCTAGCTAGCTAATTTGGGAGGAGACAACTTCAACTAGTGGAGGGGGTAGGAAAAAGAGAAAGGAGATGAATTAATGGAGGTGGTGTAGTTATAGCTAGGAGTAATGAAGAGAGAGAAAGGTAGGTAGAAGAGGGAGAGTAATGGGGGGAGAAGTATTGAGGAAGAAGAAGAGTGAGAGAGGGAGGATGTGGGAGGTAGGGGAAAGGGAGGAGAGGAGATGGGGAGGGGGAGGTGGAAAAGGTGGTGGGTGCTGCGTCTTAGCAGTAGCGCGGGAGAGAAAGCGCGCTGCTGCTAAGAGCGTAGCAACAGCGCGCTTTCCTGTCACGCGCTACTGCTAAACGGGCCAACCCTGTGCACAATTTCAAAATTAGCAGCAGCGAGGTGACAAAAAAGCGCGCTGCTACTATGGCATTAGCAGCAGCGTGCTCCCTGGCGCCGCGCTACTGGTAAACTTATGTCGTTGTGTACTGTCGGTGGATTTTTGTAGCAGCGCGGTTTAAGCGTCACGCGCTACTGCTAAGTTTGCACCAGTAGCGGGCTTTCCGTAGCCGCGCTGCTACTACTTACGAGCAGCGCCTGTTTTTATGCCGCGCTGCTGCTAATATTCTATGTATAAGGTTATCCCTAGTAGTGCGGGGCCGCGCTTGCCGTTGGCCACCGTGCCCACCCGCGCCTCCGGTTCCAGCCGCCGGCCCTCGCCCCGGCGCTGGCCGCCCGTAGCGCCCGCTCCCCGGCGCCGGCCCACCGTGGCCTCGCCGCCGTCGGGCACGACCCCGGTCAGCTGGCCTCGCCACCCCTTACCCCCGCGCATGCGATGGGGCCTGGTTGCGCCCCGCCCCTGCGCCCGTTAACACGCCACCCGCTGGCCCTGGTCCACTGCCACCTGGGGCCTGCCCCCTGTTAATAATAATAATAATATATAAGTAATTAATTAATTAATTAAATTAATTAATCTAGTTTAATTAAACTTAATTAATCCTGCTTAATTTTAACCCTAATTAATCTGTTTAGTCCATGACAGGTGGGTCCCACTGGACCCACATATCAGTTTTGACTCTCGTCAACTGGTCAGTTGACCAGCTGACGTCATGGTGATGTCATGCTGACATCACCTTTCACTGTTCTGGATAATGTTCGTTTTAAATAATTTAATAATTTCATAATATTGCTAAAACTTTAGAAAATCATAGAAATTAATCTGTAACTCGGATGAAAATACTTTGTACATGAAGGTTGCTCAAAACGACGAGACAAATCCGAATGCGCGGTCCGTTTGTCAGCCACACGTCCCTAGCATAGCGAACGTGCAACATTTCACCTCTGGTTCATCTGTCCGAAAATGCAAAACACTGGGGATACTTTCCCGGATGTCCCCCCCTTCGCCGGTATCACCTCCTACTGCGTTAGGTCACACCCGGCACAGTGGTACCTCTTGTGCACTGCGTTGGTTTTCCCCAAAGAGGAAGGGATGATGCAACAAAGTAGCGTAAGTATTTCCCTCGGTTTTTGAGAACCAAGGTATCAATCCAGTAGGAGGCTAAGCGCGAGTCCCTCATACCTACACAAAACAAATAAATCCTCGCAACCAACGCGAATAGGGGTTGTCAATCCCTACACGGCCACTTACCAGAGTGAGATCTGATAGATATGATAAGATAATTTTTTTGGTATTTTTGTGATAAAGATGCAAAGTAAATTAAAGGCAAAGTAAAAAGCAAAGGAAATAACTAAGTAGTAGGACATTAATATGATAAAGATAGACCCGGGGGCCATATGTTTCACTAGTGGCTTCTCTCGAGAGCATAAGTATTCTACAGTGGGTGAACAAATTACTGTTGAGCAATTGACAGAATTGAGCATAGTTATGAGAATATCTAGGTATGATCATGTATATAGGCATCACGTCCGAGACAAGTAGACGGACTCCTGCCTGCATCTACTACTATTACTCAACTCATCGACCGCTATCCAGCATGCATCTAGAGTATTAAGTTAAAAATAGAGTAACACCTTAAGCAAGATGACATGATGTAGAGGGATAAACTCATGCAATATGATGAAAACCCCATCTTGTTATCCTCGATGGAAACAATACAATATGTGCCTTGCTGCCCCTACTGTCACTGGGAAAGGACACCGCAAGATTGAACCCAAAGCTAAGCACTTCTCCCATTGCAAAAAAGATCAATCTAGTAGGCCAAACCAAACTGATAATTCGAAGAGACTTGCAAAGATAACCAATTGTACATAAAAGAATTCAGAGAAGATTCAAATATTGTTCATAGATAGACTTGATCATAAACCCACAATTCATCGGCCTCAACAAACACACCACAAAAAGAAGATTACATCGAATAGTTCTCCACAAGAGAGGGGGAGAACATTGTATTGAGATCCAAAAAGAGAGAAGAAGCCATCTAGCTAATAACTATGGACACGTAGGTCTGAGGTAAACTACTCACACTTCATCAAAGAGGCTATGGTGTTGATGTAGAAGCCCTCCGTGATCGATGCCCCCTCCGGCGGAGCTCCGGAACAGGCCCCAAGATGGGATCTCGTGGATACAGAAAGTTGCGGCGGTGGAATTAGGTTTTTGGCTCCATATCTGATCGTTTGGGGCTACGTAGGTATATATAGGAGGAAGGAGTACGTCGGTGGAGCAACAGGGGGCCCATGAGGGTGGAGGGCGCGCCTGGTGGGGGTGGGCGCGCCCCCCTACCTCGTGGCCTCCTCTTTTGTGTCTTGACATAGGGTCCAAGTCTCCTGGGTCTTGTTTGTTGAGAAAATCACGTTCCCGAAGGTTTCATTCCGTTTGGACTCCGTTTGATATTCCTTTTCTTCGAAACCCTAAAACAGGCAAAAAACAGCAATTCTGGGCTGGGCCTCCGGTTAATAGGTTAGTCCCAAAAATAATATATAAGTGGATAATAAAGCCCAATACTGTCCAAAACAGTAGATAATATACCATGGAGCAATCAAAAATTATAGATACGTTGGAGACGTATCATGTATCCCCAAGCTTAATTCCTGCTCGTCCTCGAGTAGGTAAATGATAAAAACAAATTTTTTGATGCGGAGTGCTACTTGGCATAATTTTAATGTAATTCTTCTTAATTGTGGTATGAATATTCAGATCCGAAAGATTCAAGACAAAAGTTTAATATTGACATAAAAATAATAATACTTCAAACATACTAACAAAGCAATTATGTCTTCTCAAAATAACATGGCCAAAGAAAGTTATCCCTACAAAATCATATAGTCTGGCTATGCTCCATCTTCACCACATAAAATATTTAAATCATGCACAACTCGACGACAAGCCAAGTAATTGTTTCATACTTTTGACATTCTCAAAACCTTTTCAATTTTCACGCAATACATGAGCGTGAGCCATGGATATAGCACTATAGGTGGAATAGAATGGTGGTTGTGGAGAAGACAAAAAGGGAGAAGATAGTCTCACATCAACTAGGCATATCAACGGGCTATGGAGATGCCCATCAATAGATATCAATGTGAGTGAGTAGGGATTGCCATGCAACGGATGCACTAGAGCTATAAGTACATGAAAGCTCAAAAAGAAACTAAGTGGGTGTGCATCCAACATGCTTGCTCATGAAGACCTAGGGCATTTTGAGGAAGACCATCATTGGAATATACAAGCCAAGTTCTATAATGAAAAATTCCCACTAGTATATGAAAGTGATAACATGAGAGACTCTGTACAATTAATATCGTGGTGCTACTTTGAAGCACAAGTGTGGTAAAAGGATAGTAACATTGTCCCTTCTCTCTTTTTCTCTCATTTTTTATTTGGGCCTTTTCTCTTTTTTATGGCCTCTTTTATTTCTATTTTTTTATTCTTTGTCCGGAGTCTCATCCCGACTTGTGGGGGAATCATAGCCTCCATCATCCTTTCCTCACTGGGACAATGCTCTAATAATGATGGTCATCATACTTTTATTTTTCTTACAACACAACAATTACAACTCGATACTTAGAACAAGATATGACTCTATATGAATGCCTCCGGCGATGTACCGGGATATGCAATGATGCATGAGTGACACGTATAAAAGAATTATGAATGGTGGCTTTGCCACAAATACGATGTCAACTACATGATCATGCTAAGAAATATGACAATGACGGAGTGTGTCATGATAAACGGAACGGTGGAAAGTTGCATGACAATATATCTCGGAATGGCTATGGAAATGCCATAATAGGTAGGTATGGTGGCTGTTTTGAGGAAGGTATATGGTGGGTGTATGATACCGGCGAAGGGTGCGCGGTATTAGAGAGGCTAGCAAAGGTGGAAGGGTGAGAGTGCGTATAATCCATGGACTCAACATTAGTCATAAAGAACTCATATACTTATTGCAAAAATCAACAAGTTATTAAAGCAAAGTATTACGTGCATGCTCCTAGGGGGATAGATTGGTAGGAAAAGACCATCGCTCGTCCCCGACCGCCACTCATAAGGAATACAATCAAAAAATAAATCATGCTCCGACTTCATCACATAACGGTTCACCATACGTGCATGCTACGGGAATCACAAACCTTAACACAAGTATTTCTCAAATTCACAACTACTCAACTAGCACAACTTTAATATCTCCATCTTTATATCTCAAAACAATTATCAAGTATCAAACTTCTCATAGTATTCAACACACTCATAAGAAAGTTTTATTATTAATCTTGTATACCAAGCATATTAGGATTTTAAGAAATTTCCATGCTATTTAAGACTCTCAAAATAATCTAAGTGAAGCATGAGAGATCAATAGTTTCTATAAAACAAATTCACCACCGTGCTCTAAAAGATATAAGGGAAGTACCAGAGCAAAACTACATAACTCAAAAGATATAAGCGAAGCACATAGAGTATTCTAACAAATTCCAAATCATGTATGGCTCTCTCAAAAGGTGTGAACATCAAGGATGATTGTGGTAAACTAACAAATAAAGACTCAAATTATACAAGACGCTCCAAGCAAAACACATATCATGTGGCGAATAAAAATATAGCTCCAAGTAAAGTTACCGATAGAAGTAGACGAAAGAGGGATGCCTTTCTGGGCATCCCCAAGCTTTGGATTTTAGGTGTCCTTAGATTATCTTGGGGGTTCCATGGGCATCCCCAAGCTTAGGCTCTTGCCACTCCTTGTTCCATAATCCATCAAATCTTTACCCAAAACTTGAAAACTTCACAACACAAAACTTAAAGTAGAAAATCTCGTGAGCTCCATTAGCGAAAGAAAACAAAAGACCACTCCAAGGTACTGTAATGAACTCATTCTTTATTTATATTGGTGTTATACCTACTGTATTCCAACTTATCTATGGTTTATAAACTATTTTACTAGCCATAGATTCATCAAAATAAGCAAACAACACACGAAAAACAGAATCTGTCAAAAACAGAACAGTCTGTAGTAATCTGTAGCTAGCGCAAGATCTGGAACCCCAAAAATTCTAAAATAAATTTCTGGACGTGAGGAATTTATATATTAATCATATTAAAAAATAATTAACTAAATATCACTCTCCAAATAAAAATGACAGCAGTTCTCGTGAGCGCTAAAGTTTCTGTTTTTTACAGCAAGTTTAACAAGACTTTCCCCAAGTCTTCCCAACTGTTCTACTTGGCACAAACACTAATTAAACACAAAAAATACAACCAAAAAAGAGTCTAGATAAATTATTTATTACTAAACAGGAGCAAAAATCAAGGAATGAAAATAAAATTGGGTTGCATCCCAACAAGCGCTATTGTTTAACGCCCCTAGCTAGGCATAACATGGAAGGATAGATCTAGGTATTGCCATCTTTGGTAGGCAATCCATAAGTGGCTCTCATAATAGATTCATAAGGTAATTTAATTTTATTTACAGGAAAGTGTTCCATGCCTTTCCTTAATAGAAATAGGAATCTAATATTTCCTTCCTTCATATCAATAATTGCACCAATCGTTCTAAGGAAAGGTCTACCAAGAATAATAGGACATGAAGGATTGCAATCTATGTCAAGAACAATAAAATCTACAGGCACAAAATTCCTATTTGCAACAATAAGAACATCATTAATTCTTCCCATATGTTTCTTAATAGTGGAATTCGCAAGGTGCAAGTTTAGAGAGCAATCATCAAAATCACGGAAACCTAACAAATCACACAAAGTCTTTGGAATCGTGGAAACACTAGCACCCAAATCACATAAAGCATAGCATTCATGATCTTTAATTTTAATTTTAATAGTTGGTTCCCACTCATCATAAAGCTTTCTAGGGATAGAAACTTCCAATTCAAGTTTTTCTTCATAAGATTGCATCAAGGCATCAACGATATGTTTAGTAAACGCATTATTTTGACTATAAGCATGAGGAGAATTTAGCACGGATTGCAACAAGGAAATACAATCAATCAAAGAGCAATTTTCATAGTTAAATTCCTTGAAATCCATAATAGTGGGTTTAGCAACATCTAGGGTTTTAATTTCTTCAATCCCACTTTTATCAATTTTAGCATCAAGATTAACAAATTCCGAATTCTTGGAACGCCTTCTAGGTAAAGGTGGATCATATTCAGTCCCATCAGTATCAAGATTCATATTTCAAAATAAAGATTTAACAGGGGACACATCAATAACTTTTAGATCTTCATCATTATTTTCACAGGAACTAGAAGAACACGCTCTTATAAAGGCATCTTTCTTAGCACGCATCCTAGCGGTTCTTTCTTTGAACTCATCAATGGAAATTCTCATGGATTTGAGAGACTCATTGACATCATGCTTAGGTGGAATAGATCTAAGTTTCAAAGAATCAACACCAAGAGAAATTCTATCAACGTTCCTAGCCAACTCATCAATCTTAAGCAATTTTTCTTCAATCAAAGCATTAAAATTATTTTGCGAAGTAATAAATTCTTTAATATTAGCTTCAAAATGAGAGGGCATTTTATTATAATTTCCATAAGAATTGTTGTAGGAATTACCATAATTATTAGAGGGATTACTAGGATAAGGCCTAGGGTTGAAATTTCCTCTATACGCGTTGTTACCAAAATTGTTCCTACCAACAAAATTCACATCCATAGATTCATTATTATTCTCAATCAAAGTAGACAAGCGCATATCATTAGGATCAGAAGAAACACTCTTATTAGCAAATAATTTCATAAGTTCATCCATCTTTCCACTCAAAACATTAATTTCTTCTATCGCATGCACCTTTTTATTAGTAGATCTTTCAGTATGCCATTGAGAATAATTAACCATAATATTACCTAGGAGTTTAGTAGCTTCTCCTAAAGTGATTTCCACAAAAGTGCCTCCCGCGGCCAAATCTAAAAGATTTCTAGAAGCAAAATTCAACCCGGCATAAAATTTTTGTATAATCATCCACAAATTTAAACCATGAGTAGGGCAATTACGTATCATTAGTTTCATTCTCTCCCAAGCTTGTGCAACATGTTCATGATCAAGTTGATTAAAATTCATAATATCGTTTCTAAGAGAGATGATCTTAGCGGGAGGAAAATACTTAGAGTTAAAAGCATCCTTGCACTTGTTCCATGAATCAATACTATTTTTAGGCAAAGACGAAAACCAAGCTTTAGCATGATCTCTAAGCGAAAAAGGAAATAGCTTCAATTTAACAATATCATTATCCACATCTTTCTTCTTTTGCATATCACACAAATCAACGAAGCTATTTAGATGGGTAGCGGCATCTTCACTAGGAAGGCCGGGAAATGGATCTTTCATGACCAGATTCAGCAAAGCAGTATTAATTTCACAAGATTCAGAATCGGTAAGAGGAGCAATCGGAGTGCTAATAAAATCATTGTTGTTGGTATTGGTGAAATCACACAATTTAGTATTATCTTGAGCCATCGTGACAAGCAAGCAAACTAACACACAAGCAAACAAAAAGTAAGCGGGCAAAAAGAGGCAAATAGAGAAAGAGAGGGAGGATAGAGAGAGAGAGAGAGAGAGGGCGAATAAAACGACAAGGGTGAAGTGGGGGAGAGGAAAACGAGAGGCAAATGGCAAATAATATAAAGCGGGAGATAAGGGTATGTGATGGGTACTTGGTATATTGACTTTTGCATAGACCTCCCCGGCAACGGCGCCAGAAATCCTTCTTGCTACCTCTTGAGCACTGCGTTGGTTTTCCCGAAGAGGAAGGGATGATGCAGCAAAGTAGCGTAAGTATTTCCCTTAGTTTTTGAGAACCAAGGTATCAATCCAGTAGGAGGCTACGCGCGAGTCCCTCGTACCTACAAAAAACAAATAAATCCTCGCAACCAACGCGAAAAGGGGTTGTCAATCCCTACACGGCCACTTACGAGAGTGAGATTTGATAGATATGATAAGATAATATTTTTTTGGTATTTTTGTGATAAAGATGCAAAGTAAAATAAAGGCAAAGTAAAAAGCAAAGGAAATAACTAAGTAGTAGGAGATTAATATGATGAAGATAGACCCGGGGGGCATAGGTTTCATTAGTGGCTTCTCTCGAGAGCATAAGTATTCTACGGTGGGTGAACAAATTACTGTTGAGCAATTGACAGAATTGAGCATAGTTATGAGAATATCTAGTTATGATCATGTATATAGGCATCACGTCCGAGACAAGTAGACCGACTCCTGCATGCATCTACTACTATTACTCCACTCATCGACCGCTATCCAGCATGCATCTAGAGTATTAAGTTAAAAATAGAGTAACGCCTTAAGCAAGATGACATGATGTAGAGGGATAAACTCATGAAATATGATGAAAGCCCGATCCTGTTATCCTCGATGGCAACAATACAATACGTGCCTTGCTGCCCCTACTATCATTGGGAAAGGACGCCGCAAGATTGAACCCAAAGCTAACCACTTCTCCCATTGCAAAAAAGATCAATCTAGTAGGCCAAACCAAACTGATAATTCGAAGAGACTTGGAAAGATAACCAATCATACATAAAAGAATTCAGAGAATATTGAAATATTGTTCATAGATAGACTTGATCATAAACCCACAATTCATCGGTCTCAACAAATACACCGCAAAAAGAAGAATACATCGAATAGTTCTCCACAAGAGAGGGGGAGAACATTGTATTGAGATCCAAAAAGAGAGAAGAAGTCATCTAGCTAATAACTATGGACCCATAGGTCTGAGGTAAACTACTCACACTTCATCGAAGAGGCTATGGCGTTGATGTAGAAGCCCTCCGTGATCGATGCCCCCTCCGGCGGAGCTCCGGAACAGGCCCCAAGATGGGATCTCGTGGATACAGAAAGTTGCGGTGGTGGAATTAGGTTTTTGGCTCCGTATCTGATCGTTTGGGGTACGTAGGTATATATAGGAGGAAGGAGTACGTCGGTGGAGCAACAAGGGGCCCACGAGGGTGGAGGGCGCGCCTGGTTGGTTTGGGCGCACCCCCCTACCTCGTGGCCTCCTCTTTTGTGTCTTAACGTAGGGTCCAAGTCTCCCGGGTCTTGTTTGTTGAGAAAATCACGTTCACGAAGGTTTCATTATGTTTGGACTCCGTTTGATATTCCTTTTCTTCGAAACCCTAAAACAGGCAAAAACAACAATTCTGGGTTGGGCCTCCGGTTAATAGGTTAGTCCCAAAAATAATATAAAAGTGGATAATAAAGCCCAATAATGTCCAAAACAATAGATAATATAGCATGGAGCAATCAAAAATTATAGATACGTTGGAGACGTATCACACAGCATATTGCCACGTTATGCTTTGTGATGCTATGTTTCCTTTATAATTATTGTTTCTTCCCCCTCTTCTCTCCGGTAGACCACGAGACCGATGCCGCCCTATGAGAGACTACGTCGACGACGACCCCCCTGCTTGCCAGAGCAACCAGGCAAGCAAACCCTCCTTGAGCATTCCGATATCGCCCATTTCTTTCCCTCTCATGCTTGCATTAGAACTGCTACTGCTTTATGTATGATCCTACTCTGATGCATAGCCTGTTTTTGTTACCTGCTTTCATACCTTACCTGCTTATCCTAAAATGCTTAGTATAGGTTGGTTAGAGATCCATCAGTGACCCCCACCTTGTCCCAGTTGCCCCGCTTTATGTTCGATGACTCGATCAACGTGATCGATGTCCAGGCCCCGATGCCGCACATCACCGCCCCTAGTTGTAAGACTCTACAGAGTTACCATTGAGTGCCGAGGGTGGAACCTCTTACATCACTCCTGATGAGATCTCCGCGGTGTAGCTATACGGTCGAGGTCATCGAGGGTGATTTCATCATTAACCACTTCCGTTACGTCTCTGTCGTGCAACCCATCAAACATGAACATCGAGGTTTGATTCTCTTACGTTCACCTTGATGACAACATCGAGTGGAATTCACTGGGGGTGATTCCTCGGGTTTTCCCCTTGGTGTTAGAGACACAATTACTATGGTTACTATGACTTTACCCTGAGCCATGTTACTAAAGACGGGTCGACCCTGAGGGGTACCTGCGCGAGCTTAATAGCGAGTGATGCGGAGTCGGGGTGACCTGGAAGGTGCCCGCAAGATACTTACAAGGCGTGGCCGGGCATTCTTAGCCCTTGCCGCAAGTACACGAGACGGGGCGACGGGGTAACATCGATCGTGAGTCTCTTCTCGTTACCGCATGCTCCTAATCCACTACGGTTTGGATATTTGATCCGAGGGGCCTCTGGCCTGATAGCACTAACCATCACGTGGGCATTGTATGGGCATCCTGCGTCGTATGCATGAGCTGAAGCTTAATAGACGTCAGCGATTGAGTGACACGCGCCGGGCTGGACTGCGTAAGCTCCTGCCTTCTTGAAGGAGTTAGCTTGGTCTGCTCACTGGCCGCCCATGCAATGTGCAGGAGTTCCCGGGGAGATGGCTCATGACCCCTGAAGCATAGGCTTAGTCCGGCGTGTTGACCTCTCTATTAAGCCTAGGTCGGGTTGCGGTGTATTGTTTGGACGAGGCTAGGCACGACCTAGGAAAGTGTGTCCGGCCGGAGTTAATCGAGCGTGGTGGGTAAGTTGGTGCACCCCTGCAGGGAAGAAAACATCTATCAATAACCTGTCCTACGGTAACGGACACTTGGAGTTGTATCCCAATCATTATAACTAGAACTGTATACTTGAGATGAGAAATGGATATGAGACATGGTTATGATGAATGGATAGTATGGATCTGGGATTGCCTTCTCGCAAGGAGTCGAGAAAGGATCTCTGGCTGAGGTTGATACACTACTGCTACTTTACTTTATGCTACTCTACTCCCTCCTGTTGATGCAAGATGGTGGTTTCCAGAAGATGCTAGTCATCGATAGGACTAGGCCTTTACTCTATTCTGGCATTCTGCAGTTTAGTCCACAGATACAACCCATTTCCTTTGATACAGATGCATACTTAGTTTAGATCTGATGTAAGTCTTTCGAGTACTTTGGATGAGTACTCACGGTTGCTTTGCTACCTCTTTTCCCCCATACCCGATTGTTGCGACCAGATGACGGCTCCCAAGAGCCAGATGACACCACTGATGACTACTGCTACCCCGAGGGTGCCTACTACTACGTGACGGCTGCTGACAACTTGGAGTAGTTAGGAGGCTCCCAGGCAGGAGGCCTTGCCTTTTCGATTGTTGTTGCTTTTGTGCTAGCCTTCTTAAGGCAAACTTGTTTAACTTATGTTTGTACTGAGATATTGTTGCTTCCGCTGACTCTTGTGTATTCGAGCTTATGTATTCGAGCCCTCGTGGCCCCTGGCTTGTAATATAAAGCTTGTATTATTTTAATTTGTGTCCAAAGTTGTGTTTTGATATCTTCCCGTGAGTCCTTGATCTTGATCGTAGACATTTGCGTCTATGATAAGTGTACGATTGAATTGAGGGCGTCACAAGTTGGTATCGGAGCCGACTGCATGTAGGTAGCCCCCTTTCCAACTCCTTGGCCGAAGTTGAGTCTAGTCACTAAAAAAACTTTTACTAACATGGTTGTGTGTCTTACGGGCCCACGTCGCCATTGGGTGGTATTAGGATCTTTTACTCCTCTTCTATACTCTGGGACTCTGATCTCTCTTCTATTTGGGTTAAATGGTTTTACTAACTTGAACATTAGGATCTTGTGATCACATCCGCCCGGAAAGATCCTTATTTCAGACGATCGCCTGCTGCATCAGAAGATTCGGAAGATACTCTATGATATTCTCTTGAGACTTTGTGCCTGTTGCCTTTGCAATTCCCTACCACCGAAATACCCCTATGGATAACTACACACACTTGCCAATCTTACATTCTATCCCATTGATCTTGTTACTACAAGATGCCCTGAACTGCTCTCCTTTTTCCGAGAATCCTTTGAGCTTACTGCCTTGCAGTTCCTTGTCACCTGAATACCCCTACAGATAACTTTGTGCACCTACCGAGTATCCGCTCATCCTTAGTTGATTCATGTACTTCACAAAAGTCTTCGTAATACCATCCGTTCTTGTGAAAATCCTCAACAGCCTATTGTTCTTGAATTTCTTGCTTGCTTGCATTATGGTTAATACCATAAGTCTAGTAATCTTATTGTCACTCTTTGTCATTGTCATTTTGAGTCCGTTGATACAATATGTTGCGAAGGCTCACAATCCTCTATCAGATCCTAGAATTCATCCTTCCGGCTCAGACGTCATTTTAACATGAGCTGGATCTCGACCAATCTAATCGCCATCGATTGTACCCCTAAGGCTATTATACCTATCCATCCCTAATCAGCGCGTTGCTTCTGATCCCTTGTCTTGGAATTCATAATTCCTTTGCAATTGAGCTTTGAGTTAGTCTGTTGTTTCTATAATCTGATCTCCTTGCATTCTTTCTTCCTATGGTTGAATATTGATGCTCACATCAAATCCCTTGTGGACCACAAGACCCCTTTTCAGATTTTATTCGACAACGTCCTTCTTGTTCAATAAGCTTTTGAGACTTTCCTCGGATACATAATGCTTTTGGTAAATTGTATCCTCCGCTTTCTCAAGCATGCTCTACTACCGAGCTTGTGTTATTTATTCTCGAAATTTATGATATATGTTCCTAAGATGCCCTGATGGGTTGCACCTGCTTCTCTAATCTGTGTGAACTTGAAAGTTATGTGGGTTATACTCTACTGGCTTTTCGTCAGATAAAATTTAAATACTACAGCTTCATCAAGAGCGAGAAGTAAAATGAAAGGTTATGCATTGTAGAAGTGGGAGTCGACCCTGAACCTTGTGTTCATGTCCATGGAAACGGTGTGGGACTTATCATGAAAGCTTCTTGCAAGGATATCTGATCATTTGAATACTTCTTCCGGTATCATAAATTGGATCCCTTACAGTTATGGTCCCGACCATATTTCTTCCTTGATCCCATTTATTGGGTAAGTTAAAATTACTTATCCTCTGCAAATCATTTGCCCCGTCCAACCTCTACTCTGATTTACCTTCTGGCATTACACCTAGTACTTGATACTAGGAAGCTTTATACTCCATCACATCATTCCTAGCCTGATCAGCTATATTTTTATCATGTCAACTTTTTAACTGTGCTACCTGGTCCTTATGCTTGGAGCAACTTCCGACGATGAGCTAAGATTACGTCGATCTTCCTCATATTATCATTTCACCTCGAACAACAAGCTTGACTTTGAGCTTGTGTCGAATCCGTGGTTCTCATAGCCTTTCACTTCATCCTTCCTTTTCTGCTCGATGGCATCTTCTTAGTGCCTCTCGATGATTTGTGTCGTGATCATCATCAACATTCTGAGCTTTTTCAGGATATCAATCGAATTCATGATGAGAAATACAATCCTTCCCCTCGATGATTTATGTTATCATCGACAACATTCTTGCCTTCCCCAACACAAACTTGTTCAAATAATTTTGGAATTACATCCTTTTTGGCATGTCGATAGATTATGGCTCGGCCTGTCGGCCACACCCTCATCTTTTCCCTGCTAAAAAAATATGACTTATCTTCTAGGTTGTTTCCGATGGATCCTTGGTGTATCCAAAGTCTGACCTTTGCTCGAAACCATGTCAATGCTATCTCGAAGCATGTCTGTGGTAATCCGATCTCCAATAAGAACATTCGAAGCACGATACTAAATTTTCTTTATCAATTATCCAAACACCGTTGTATGGGTAATGTCATGAAATTTCTTTCCCCTTACCTAAATGGTTGTATACTTCTATCTTGTCATGGATATCATGCTCTGCTTGTCCTTGGGAAGGATATACCCCTGAAATATGTGCTTGAACACATTTTCCTTTCCATTGTTCTGTTTAATCTGACAATTACGTTTTTCCTTTCCATTGGTTTGTTTAAACCTTATTGTGATCTATATTATATAAACAGTAATATTTTCCCTACTTATGTAAACACCTCGTGGTATCACTCTGTCAGTAAGACCATGTTACTATTGTTGATGACATTCCGGTAGCCACCGATGGACGAGAACTTTGCCTAATGGCCCGCCTTGTTCAACGAGCAGGAAAATGGTTCTCTTCGCCCCTCGCCCTTGGTACCAACGTTGTTGCCAACATAATTGACAGGCTATCCTCTGACCTACCCTGCCATCATGGCCGTGCAAAAGGTTCGCGCCTTTCTACTTTTAACTCACATGGTGGGCCCATAACCCACAGTTCCACAGGATCGAAACCTTACTCTCCTGTACAACCTTGATTCCGAAACAATCTTTAAACTTGGCTTCGTATGTAATTCACGAGCCAACTTCCTCCCCATGTTTCATTCTGGTATCAGAGGCATGATTATTCTTCATTGGTCTGAACCCCATCATCACTTGTTTTAGGCATCCGCTGGATGCCTACATGGTTGAAACTTGTTGAACCTCCTTATAGCACTCTCGATACATTTCTTGGTGCTTCTAAAATCTCCTTCCTTGAGATAACTATCGGATGTCAATCCTTTTAGACATCCGTTCTTATAGCTTCCCTCTTATTTCACTCCTTAAATCTCGGGACGAGATTTCTTGTAGTGGAGGAGAATTGTGACGCTCAGATAATTACGCAATAGTAAACTCATGTTAATGGTGCCACGTCATCACATTACTATTGCTAATCCTCACTTGATCCAAATCAATGTTCATTTTCAAACTCAGATTTAAAGTCAAAATTCAAATTTGCCAAACATGAAAACTAAAATGTTCAAAGTGTGGCAAATAATCCTTGGGTATTTATCATGTTGGAACCAACCTCTTTTGGATTCCGAAAGTGTCCCTGGAAATTATTTAGTGGTCCAACATCATATTAAATGACCTTTTCAATCTCTAAAAATGCTTGAACAAATCCTTTGGCCCTGAAACTTTATAGACAACACCACAAAATTGTGTCCGGATTACTTTGCTAAGTTTCACTTTCAACAAATATCATTTGATGCCTTGTTTCCATCCAAAACAGTAGCTATCATTTTAATAGAAAATAAAAGAAATAAAATTATAGAAAAAGGAAAATTCTATGGAAAGAAACAACCCCCTACGCTGGACCAACCGGCCCAGCTAGTCAACTGGCTGGGCCAGCCGCCTCCCTCTTTGGCCTACAAGGCCGCCCCCACCCAAACCCTAGCACTACCCACTCTTTCCCGCACGAACCCCCCCACTCTCCCTCGCTCCCTCGCGCCGTCACCCACGACACACACACACATGCGCACAGGGGAGGGGCGCATCTGTTCGGTCTCCCTCCCCCCGACGTGCCCGCACCCGAAGGCTGCAACTAGCCGGTGTCGAGCGCCGCCTCTCCCGACCTTCGTCCGTGCGCCGTCGCTGAATAGCGCCGCCAAGCCCAACTGCTTCGCTTGCCCCGTCCTCGTCGACTGCAAACAACGGATCGAGACCGGAGCCACTACAACCTCGACACTGACTGCTTCTCCCCGACGGCCATCGTCTCCATTGCCGGTCGATCTCCCACAACGCCTCCCCAACCTCACCGCCGCATCACCATGACCGTCCCCAACCTCTTCCTCGCCGGTTGACGCGGAGCCACGCCATCCTCTTCCCTCCAACATCAGTGAGGGCCTCGCCCCCTCCTCTCTCTGTCACGAACGCACTCCGACGCCCGCTCGAGGTCACCTCCCGCCTACGCCGGCCACCTCCCCCACGCTGCCTCTGTTCGTTCGCTGCGCCACCACATCGGTGTCGCGCCCGTCGTTCCCCG
>NC_041386.1:277384854-277500166 GCF_002162155.2 Triticum dicoccoides | reverse complement strand
GCTCGCGCCCCGGCCGAGCCCCTGCCACGCTTTGCACACCGTGACCATGCCACCTACGCCTTCTGACGTGCGTCCGCAGCGGCCCGCACGCCTAGCCTCGCCCCGGGGCTGTGCTTGCTACTGGCCACCGCGCCCACCCGCGCCTCCGGCTCCAGCCGCCGGCCCTCGCCTGGCACTGGCCGCCCGCAGCGCCCGCTCCTCGATGCCAGCCTGCCATGGCCTCGCCGCCCTCGGGCACGGCACCGGTCGGCTGGCCTCGCCTCCCTTTACCCCCCAGGCGCGATGGGGACTGGGTGCGCCCCGCCCCTGCGTCCGTTAACACGCCCGCCCGCTGGCCCTCGGCCACTGCCACCAAGGGCCCGCCCACTGTTAAAAAAAATAAAATAATAATAATATATAAGTAATTAATTAATCAATAAATTAATCTAGTTTAATTAAACTTAATTAATCCTGCTTAATTTTAAACCCTAATTAATCTGTTTAGTCCATGACAGGTGGGTCCCATTGGACCCACATATCAGTTTTGACTCTGGTCAACTGGTTAGTTGACCTGCTGACGTCATGGTGATGTCATGCTGACATCACCTTTCACTGTTCTGGATAATGTTTGTTTTAAATAAATTAATAATTTCAGAATATTGCTAAAACTTTAGAAAATCATAGAAATTAATCCGTAACTCGGATGAAAATAGTTTGTACATGAAAATTGCTTAGAACGACGAGACGAATCCGAATGCGCGGTTCGTTTGTCAGCCATACGTCCCTAGCATAGAGAACGTGCAACATTTCACCTCCGGTTCATCTGTCCGAAATCGCGAAACACAGGGGATACTTTCCCGGATGTCCCCCCCTTCGCTGGTATCACCTCCTACCGCGTTAGGTCACACCCGGCACAGCATATTGCCACGTTATGCTTTGTGATGCTATGTTTCCTTTATAATTATTGTTTCTTCCCCCTCTTCTCTCTGGTATACCCCGAGACCGATGGCGCCCTTGTGATCGACTACATCGATGATGACCCCCTGCTTGCCAGAGCAACCAGGCATGCAAACCCTCCTTGAGCATTCCGATATTGCCCATTTCTTTCCCTCTCATGCTTGCATTAGAACTGCTACTGCTTTATGTATGATCCTACTCTGTTGCATAGCCTGTTTTTGTTACCTGCTTTCGTACCTTACCTGCTTATCCTAAACTGCTTAGTATAGGTTGGTTAGAGATCCATCAGTGACCCCCACCTTGTCCCAGTTGCCTTGCTTTATGTTTGATGACTCGATCAACGTGATTGACGTCCAGGCCCCGACACTGCGCATCAACCCCCCCTAGTTGTACGACTCTGCAGAGTTACCATCGAGTGCCGAGAGTGGAAACTCTTACATCACTCCTAATGAGATCTCCGTAGTGTAGCTATACGATCAAGGTCATCGAGGGTGATTTCCTCCTTAACCACTTCTGTTACGGCTCTATCGTGCAACCCATCAAATGTGAACCTCGAGGGCGGATCCTCTTACATTCACCTTGATGACAACATCGAGTGGAATTCACCGGGGGTGATTCCTCGGGTTTTCCCCTTGGTGTTAGACACACAGTTACTATGGTTACTATGACTTTACCCTGAGCCATGTTACTAAAGATGGGTCGGCCCTTAGGGTTACCCGCGCGAGCTTAATAGAGAGTGATGTGGAGTTGGGTTGACCTGGAAGGTGCCCGCGAGATACTTATGAGGCGTGGCCGGGCATTCTTAGCCCTTGCCGCAAGTACTCGAGACGGGGCGACAGGGTCACATCGATCGTGAGTCTCTAATCGTTACCACATACTCCTAATCCACTATGGTTTGGATATTTGATCCGAGGGGCCTCTGGCCTGATAGCACTAACCATCACGTGGGCATGGTATGGGCGTTCTGCGTCGTATGCATCAGCCGAAGCTTAGTAGAAGTCAACGATTGAGTCGCGCGCGCCGGGTTGGACTGCGTAAGCTCCTGCCTTGTTGAAGGAGGTAGCTAGGTCTGCTCACCGGCCGCCCACGCAACGTGCAGGAGTTCCCGGGGAGATGGCCCATGACCCCTGGGGCATAGGCTTAGTCCGACGTGTTGACCACTCTATTAAGCCTAGGTCGGGTTGTGGCTTATTGTTTGGCCGAGGTCAGGCATGACCCAGGAAAGTGTGTCCGGCCGGAGTTAATCGAGCGTGGTGGGTAAGTTGGTGCACCCCTGCAGGGAAGAAAACATCTATCGATAAACTGTCCTACGGTAACAGACACTTGGAGTTGTATCCCGATCGATACAACTAGAACTGGATACTTGAGATGAGAAATGGATATGAGACGTGGTTATGATGAATGGATAGTATGGCTCTGGGATTGCCTTCTCGCGGGGAGTCGAGAAAGGATCTCTGGCCGAGGTTGATACACTATTGCTACTTTACTTTATGCTACTCTACTCCCTCGTGTTGCTGCAAGATGGTGGTTTCCAGAAGATGCTAGTCATCGATAGGACTAGGCCTTTACTCTATTCTGGCATTCTGCAGTTTAGTCCACAGATACAGCCCATTTCCTTTGATACAGATGCATACTTTGTTTAGATCTGATGTAAGTCTTGCAAGTACTTTGGATGAGTACTCATGGCTGCTTTGCTACCTCTTTTCCCCCATACCCAATTGTTGCGACCAGATGACGGATCCCAGGAGCCAGATGACACCACTGATGACTACTGCTACCCCGAGGGTGCCTACTACTACGTGACGGCCTCTGACGACTTGGAGTAGTTAGGAGGCTCCCAGGCAGGAGGCCTTGCCTTTTCGATCGTTGTTGCTTTTGTGCTAGCCTTCTTAAGGCAAACTTGTTTAACTTATGTCTGTACTCAGATATTGTTGCTTCCGCTGACTCTTGTGTATTCGAGCTTATGTATTCGAGCCCTCGAGGCCCCTGGCTTCTAATATAAAGCTTGTATTATTTTAATTTGTGTCTAGAGTTGTGTTGTGATATCTTCCCGTGAGTCCTTGATCTTGATCGTACACATTTGCGTGTATGATTAGTGTACATTGAATCGAGGGCGTCACATCTCCCCTGCTCCACCATCATAGGTGCTTGCTCTAACTTGGCACTATTATATGTGGTTGCATGTTGCGTATGATGTCTAGCTTGTATTGCTTCTAACTTTGTTGAATTGCATCTACTTACTTTACACACAATGCCTGTCAATATGATACTTGTTCCTGTTTCTAGAACATACGTGTAGATGATGAGCACATATCCCCTACTCCACCATCACAAGTGCTTGCTCTAACTTGCAAATTGGTTGCGTGTTCCGTATGATGTCTAGTTTGTATTGCTTCTGATTTTGTTGAATTGCATCTGCGTAGCTTACAACTTATACCTGCAACGATCACTTACCCGTAAGACACATTTAACTTGGAGTGTGATGTAGGTTGCATCTTGCATTGTCTTCTAGCTTGTACCGCTTCTAATTTCTTGAAATGGCACTTATGACGGGACACTTTTTACCTGATAGAGTGATATTGGTTGCATGTTCATATGGTGCCTAGCTTTCATTTCTTCTAATTTTGTTGAAATGCCTTCTGCTTACTATTTTTCATACATATTCCATCCTCCTATCGTACGTCTGAATATGCAATGCTGTCTTTTTTTTGTATATATTATATCCTCCTATCCTGCGCTTGCCTTACATCAAAGTAGTGTTCGTCTGTATCATGCATCAACCAGTTATGCAGAGCTAATTTTACTCATCTTCTTTTGGTATTGACTTCATAAGGCAATATCAGAAAATAGGAAGGAAAAGAGTAAGTTAGGGGATGTTGGTGGTCCTCCGGACCGATGCAAATAGAGACTCTCTAGATTTGCCACTACTACTACTAATGAATTTGAAGTCCCAAGTCTACATGATGAGTTCATCTCCCATACCCCACCATTGCAGGTGCTTGCTCTAAGTTGATAGTGTGACAATTGGTTTCATGTTGCATATGTTGTCTAGCCTGTATTTCTTCTATTTTGATTAAATTGCACCTGCTGAGTTTATACGTTATACATGTGCATATGACATGTCTTTCTGTGTCTAGAATACACCGCATCTATCAATCATACCATGTTCTTAAATCAAAGTACTGTTGTTGTGTATCCCATATCAGTCACTCATGATCGGATGCTTTTAACATGGCAGTTTGATAGTGGTTGCATCTTGCATTGATTTCTACGTTGTACTGCTTCTACTTTTTCGAAATGCCACTTATGACAAGACACTTTTAACATGGCAGAGTGATATTGGTTGCATATTTCATATGGTATCTAGCCTGAATTACTCCTATTTTCTTCAAAATCCTTCAGCTTAGTTTACACGTCGTTGTCGGTGTTCTGGGAACGGGGGTCCCTAGACTTGCCTGCCTGCGGCCTGCGGCGTGGCTCAAGTGGGGCCCAGCGCGACCCATCTTCATCAGCTCAAGCTCAAGACCCTCGCGAGGGGCCAAGCCTCGTGGGGCAGACGACAGGAAGCTTCCTCAGAGGCAGCCTCATCAGGCAGGCTCGCGAGGAGGCGGAGAGATCAAGGCAGGGATACCTCGCGAGGAACCCGTGGCGCAAGCCATGACGATCGAGACCAGGCGGGCGCCGACCTGCGCAGTGTCCTTGTTTCTCCTTTGGTGCAAAGGGGGCAAGCACAGGCCAAGGCGTCAAGCAAAGGTTACCATTCCGGTGCAACGAGACCAAGACTAGCCGGACGGTAGGAGAAGGTCACCGTGGATCCCAAGACGGCATCATCGCCAGTGCTTTTGGCAGCCGAAGATCACCTTTAGTCAGGATAACTTGTACTAAATGTTCCCCTTTGAAATGGCCAATTGTTGGCGCACTTCCCGCTCATTATTTGGGGAGAGGCCCAGGGCCTCTATAAATAGAGCTAGCCACCATAGAGTAGAGACATCTAGACACCCCAAGAACATCGAGAGGTCTGGTAGAACCCTAGCAGAGAGAGAGAGAGAGAGAGAGGCGATGAACTCACCCTAGAAGTTCATCGCATTAGCTCAAGAACACTTCTCGCGAGGCTGTTCTTCCCTTGTACTGTCCATCATCAGCCCAGAGGCAATCCACCACACCACACACTAGAGTAGGGTTTTACACCACAACGGTGGCCCGAACCAGTATAAACCTCGTGTCTCTTGTGTTGTTCATCATTTTCATCTTAGTTCGCATGAGAGGATCAGACGTAGATCGGTAGGGGAGAGATCTCCGCGCGCACCCCAGTGTTCGAACCTCAAGGGTCTGCCGGAACCCGAAACCCGACATTTGGCGCTCCAGGTAGGGGTGCGCCGGAATCTTCCTTCCGCTGTTCGCGTATGATCTTCCATCGTGTCCATGGCTGATGCTCGTCAGGCTCATGCCGAGCACCGGGCTGCTCACGCCGCTCGCGTCGCCCAGATGGCGCCCGTCGGTGGCCCCCTCGCCGTTCCCCGTCGCCCGCTGCCAACGCCGCCACCGGCCTGGCGAGGAACAAGCAGCAGGCCTCGTCCCAGCACCCCTCGGTGCGGCGGGATGGCCGCACCGCCACCACGTCGCTGACTCCAGCTGGCTCGTCGTCCCACGCCCGTCGCGGACCCATGGATGCGCACGCCTCACTGCTCTTGGCGCGGGAGCTCCTGCAGTATCGCCCCATCGATGACCTCTACGAGGACTGGCTTTCCCGCATCACCGAGCTCGTTAGTGCCGCAGGGGGCTCCCCCTTGCGGTCCCTCTCGCTGCCTCGCCCTCCGTCCCATGCAGGGGGCAAGGATCAGGAGGCGCCTCCGCCGCCTCCTCCCCAAGAATGTGCCTTGGATTCAAGGCGCGTAGCCCCAGGGCGAGACCCTCCATGTCCGGCGCCTGCGCAGCAAGAAGGGAGCTCCCAAGAGATCCCACGTCCCCGGGAAGGTGCTCACGCGCTCCCAGCGCCGGCGCGCCAAGATCGCGCCCCAGCGCCTCCACGACAAAACCCCGCGCTGCTCCCAGTGGCGGCGCGTGGTGACCCGCAAGAACGAGTCCAGCACCAACAAAGGGCGCCGGTGGCCACGGCGGGCTGCCTCGCCTTCACCCCCGAGCTGCGCGGCGTCACATGGCCAGGCAAGTTCAAGCCTGACCTCCCTCCCCGCTATGATGGCACAGCAGACCCCGCGGAGTTCCTGCAACTCTATGAGATGGGCATCGTAGCCGCCAACGGAGACGAGAAGGTCATGGCGAATTGGTTCCCCATGGCACTCAAGGACGGCGCCCACACCTGGATCCTAAACCTGGCTCCCGGCACGATCTCCTCCTGGAGCGAGATGCGCACCCGCTTCATCGCCAACTTCCAGGGCACTCACGGCCGGCCCCTGGCCGTGAGCGACCTGCGCCGCATCAAGCAACAGCCAGGAGAAACCCTGCAGAAGTACATCCAGCGCTTCAACTACGCTCGCCTCAAGATCCCCAAGGTGACTGAAGAAGCCATCATCTCAGCCTTCTCCGACGGCGTGCGCGACGTCAAGATGAAGGAAGAGCTAGCAATCCATGAAGACCTCTGCACATCCCTGGAGCTGTTCAACTTGGCGAGCAAGTGCGCCAGGGCTGAGGAAGGGCGTCTCTCCCTCCTCGAGCTCCCGGCAGCCGACCCGGAAGAAAAGAAGCTCAAGGCCAAGGACGTGAAGCGCAAGGGGGCTGCCGTGCTAGCAGCGGAACCGGACACCAAGGGGGCTCCCCCTTGCGGTCCCTCTCACTGCCTCGCCCTCCGTCCCATGCAGGGGGCGAGGATCGGGAGGCGCCTCCACCGCCTCCTCCCCAAGAATGTGCCTTGGCTCCAAGGCACGTAGCCCCAGGGCGAGACCCTCCATGTCCGGCGCCTGCGCAGCAAGAAGGGAGCTCCCAAGAGATCCGACGTCCCCGGGAAGGTGCTCACGTGCTCCCAACGCCGGCCCGCCAAGACCGCGCCCCAGCGCCTCCACGACAAAACCCCGCGCTGCTCCCAGTGGCGGCGCATGGTGACCCGCAAGAACGAGTCCAGCACCAACAAAGGGCGCCGGTGGCCACGGCGGTCTGCCTCGCCTTCACCCCCGAGCTGCGCGGCGTCACATGGCCAGGCAAGTTCAAGCCTGACCTCCCTCCCCGCTACGATGGCACAGCAGACCCCGCGGAGTTCCTGCAGCTCTATGAGCTGGGCATTGTAGCCGCCAACGGAGACGAGAAGGTCATGGCGAATTGGTTCCCCATGGCACTCAAGGACGGCGCCCGCACCTGGATCCTAAACCTGGCTCCCGGCACGATCTCCTCTTGGAGCGAGATGCGCACCCGCTTCATTGCCAACTTCCAGGGCACTCACGGCCGGCCCCTGGCCGTGAGCGACCTGCGCCGCATCAAGCAACAGCCAGGAGAAACCCTGCAGAAGTACATCCAGCGCTTCAACTACGCTCGCCTCAAGATCCCCAAGGTGACTGAAGAAGCCATCATCTCAGCCTTCTCCGACGGCGTGCGTGACGTCAAGATGAAGGAAGAGCTAGCAATCCATGAAGACCTCTGCACATCCCTGGAGCTGTTCAACTTGGCGAGCAAGTGTGCCAGGGCTGAGGAAGGGCGTCTCTCCCTCCTCGAGCTCCCGGCAGCCGACCCAGAAGAAAAGAAGCTCAAGGCCAAGGACGTGAAGCGCAAGGGGGCTGCCGTGCTAGCAGCGGAACCGGACACCAAGCGAGGCAGGGATCAGCCTGAGTCATCCAAGGGCGGACGGTACCGCGTGTACCACGACCTCCACACCCACAACACCAACGAATGTCAAGAGCTCAGAGCTGTGCGAGATGGGAGAATCGGCCGACGCCCAGAGCGCAATGACAAGGGCTATGGCCGAGGAGGAGGAAGAGGCGGTGGACGATGGGAAGACTGTGGCCTTCGCCAGAGATGGCGTGACCGCCCTCGCGAGGACCGCTGGCAGGACCAGCCTCGCGAGGGAGGCTGGAGGGACCAGCCTCGTGAGGACCATCCCCACGGCAACGCAGGCCTCCCTCCTCTGCGGCCTCCGCTAAGGAGGAACGAATACCAACACCAAGACGATGGGGCTGGGGGCTTCCAAGAGCCGCGTGCAATTGCTTGCATCTTGGGCAGCGCCCAGGCCCCAGCCTCACAACGCATCTTCAAGCAGTTTGCTCGTGAGGTGAATGCGGTCCTTCCCAAGCTTGAGGCCACGCGCCCTCTCAGGTGGTCTTCGTGCGCGATCACATTCAGTTCCACAAACCAGCTCAAGTGTGCGGCAACGGCCAGAGTCCTCCCGATGCTTTGCTCCCCAGTCATCAGCAACGTGTAGGTCACCAGGACCCTCATCGATGGCGGGGCAGGACTCAACATCCTGTCCGCCGAGACGTTCGACAACCTCCAAGTGCCATACGACCAGCTTCAGCCAACCAAGCCTTTCTCAGGAGTCACCGATGGTTCCACTATTCCAATTGGGCAGGTTCGCCTTCCAGTCACCTTCGGGCAACGCAACAACTACCGCACCAAGCTCATCGACTTCGATGTCGCTCACATCCGCCTGCCGTACAATGCCATCCTCGGGTACCCAGCCCTAGCCAAGTTTATGGCAGTGACTCACCATGGTTACAACATCGTCAAGATGCCAGGAAGCGGTGGAGTCATCACCGTACCCTGTGAAGAAAGGGACGCAGTGTGCTCACTCGAGCGTGCGTTCCAAGCCGCAGCAATCGAAGACACAGATCGCAGGAGCGGGAGGCCTCCCGAGGCGACCCTCAAGAAGAAGAAGACCTCACCTGGCCAGAGCCACAAGGAAGCAGGCACCTCCGGAGGTATTGCGTCAGGATTCGCGCCCGATCAGGGAGCGCCGCCCTCTCGCGCATAGGAAGGCGCGCCCGGCACCCTCCTCAGGCAAGGCTCGGGGGCTCTCTCTTGGAGAGCCACCGACCTTGCCAAGGTCGCGGGGGAGGCGCTCGGGCACCACTTGGAGGGGTGCTTTCAGGCACGCTTCCCTTAGAAAGGTACAAGTCAAAGGAGACAAAACCCTTAGGAGTGCATCGCAAGGAACACCCAAGAGCTACAAGAGTCTAGAGTCATGCGCAGCAGCCACCGCTTACCTGCCGTGGCCCCACATCCAGGCGAGGATGGAGGACTGCTCGTCTGCGTCGACGTATGAGGGATCAACCGAGCTGCGTCCCAGGAGCGCCTATGGCCTTCGGCCGTAGGGCGCTGCGTGGGACCACCCCACAGCTACGTTCACATGCCCTTTGGCCTGCCGAGCGCGGTCGCCGCACATCAGCGCCTGTTGAGGAGCTTTCTGGAGGCTCGGGAGGTCAGGCATCACGCGGTCCTGGCGGAGGTGGCTATGGTCCCTGAAGACCTGCACGTACCAACAGAGCCTCCCGAGGCCCCTCGCCTGGGGGCTCATGAGGGCTGACGTCTTCACCGTGCATCGCTCACTTCCTCAGCATCGCTTCATCTTCAACAGCATCAAGTGACATCTTTCAGAGTTTTACTTTCAGCTGGGAGCGCCCACAGGGCTACACCATTCCCAGGCCATGTGGGTCCGTCCCTGTGGCATGTATCCATTTTGGTTATGCTTTTTACTTACCCTGTTGGGGGGGCCCCTCGGGCTGCATCATCCCCACGCCGCTCAGGCCCGACCCAGCGGCGGTTGCTTTTACCTGCGCTTGCTTGAAATTGGATTTCCTCCTATGTGCTTAACATACCTGTCCTAATCACATGCTCGATCAACGCCTATTTGGAGAGCCGCTCGCTCTGGCACGACATGTGCGCATGGGTCCGTCCCTGCAGCGTTGATAAACCTGAGTGGTCGAGCTCTGGCCGCGGCAGCCTCGCATGGCGCCACCTCACCAGGCCCTCAATGCCCTAACCGCTCCCTCGGAGTGACCATAGGTTGGCCGGCGACCGTAACGACAGGCCTTGTTTCTCCTCATGATTGGTGTGCAGGACCTACTCCAGGAGCAACATTGGGGGCATCGTGAGCTCTCTCTCCCTCTCTTCGGCACGGACCGCTTGCACGTTAAAAGGGAGGTACCTGAGCATCGCGACTCATGGGCTCCTACTGGCTCTCCAGCCCTCACCCCCTGGCCTTGACCCACGACATCGCGACCTGTCATACCAGTGGCAGCTGAGCTCGCTCGAGGGCCGGGATCTGAGGATGTAGAGCGTTAAGGAAAGTGCGGGGAGTGGGAAGAAGCTCGCGAGGGCCTAACCCAGCAGTACCTCGACCACCGCCTCTCGGGCCAGGCACCTCTCCGAGGAACTACATCGGACACACAAGATAAGTCGCGCCGTCACAAAAGCTAGACCAACGCAGCGCTAAATCCCCGCCCAGTGCTACTCTGTCATGGCGACGCTACCTTCCTTTCTCGCCCAGCAAGGATTGCTTGAGCGCTAAAGGGGACCTCCCGAGCATCGCAACTCGGGGGCTCTTACCGGACCTCGGGCCGCTCACCTACTGGCCTTGACCACGGCATCGCGACCTGGCATACCAGCGATGGCTGAAGCTTGCCTGGGGACTAGGACCTGTTAGCGTAGAGCGCCAAGTCCTCGTGAGGATAGAAAGGGGGAGCTTAGCCGGAATAGAACGGACACCTCACGCTAATTCATATTAAGGATATAGTAATTACAAAAGCACGGCAAACGCCTTACATACCCCCCGCGGGGTGTTGCCTTAATTCTTTGCAGGGAACAAAAGGTGCTAACCCTAAGGAACGCTACTTGCTAGCACCTCCCCAGGCGACGCCATCATCAACAGTGGGCTGCCCAGCGCCGGCGCCAACCCCATCCAGATCAGTGGCATTAGCGGCCCGAGGCAGCTGCCTCACTCCGAGCACGGCGCGAGCTCGGAGGCTCGTAGCTGTCGTCGCTCGTCTGCGGGGTCGCGAGGAGTTCGGGGGAGCCATTGAAGCGCGCAGTCCCTCCGCTGCTGCCTGAGGAGCTGCAAGAGGACCAACGGGCACGGCTGGTCCTCGCCAGTTCGTCACCACTGCCGCTTCCCTTAGGGCAGCATTCGCGCCGGCGTCCTTCTGCATCAAAGACCTTGAAGAACATCAAGGAGGCGCCATCGTATTCAAGATGGATCACCAAGGCGCCGTCTGCGTGACAGACCCGGGCAATCTCACCCCAGCCTTGGGTCATGAAGACCTTGCCCGGAGCGACGACCGCGACCTCCGCTCCTGTTGTAGGGGTGCCACAGTCGGCGTGCTGTAGCCAGAGCTCTAGGGCCCCGCTCGGCGGCATCTCGAAGGCGAAGGAGGGAGGAAGGCGGATCCACGAAGTTGGAGGCATGGCGGCATGAAGCACAAGCTCGCGAGAGGAGCGCTCCGCATGGACTCCAGGGGGACGACATGCACCACTGTGACTCGCCAGCGTCGGCAGTGACGCTGTCGGTGTTGCTCGGCGCCCTCCCCCCTGGGGCCTACGACGCGGGCGTGCAAGGGCAGTGGAAACCCGGGCAGCGGCCGCTCGTACCGCGGCCTTGACACCACCTACCAGGCGCCTTCGTCCCGGTGACAAAGGATTGGCCGCTTCTTCGGCGAGAGAGGGTCAGGACCCTCTCTGGGGGCCTTTCCCTTCTCCTCAGCTGAAAACCGGTGGATCGGTGCCATTGGCACAAGAGGAAGCAAGGATGAGGAAGAAGAAGAGGAGGAGTGATGGAAAGGGGTGAACCGGCGGAGCTCACGCGGCCCCGTACTTATATCCGGGGGAGGCCAACCGCCGGGCATCATGACCTCAAGTAATCGTGACCCATATCTTTGCATGCAGGGACCTGTTAAGTTGTGCAGTTGCCGAGGCATCATGGGAAGTGCAGACGCCCACGCCCACGCCCATGCCCAATCAACCGCCACGCGGCGCCCAAGGTCGCGGGCTGTTAGGGCCTGCGGCACCTCGCGCTTGCCCCTTCGCTTCTCTGCTAAGCCAAGCCCGCGCACGCCTTGGGCCCGGGGCTACTGTCGGCCTTCTGGGAACGGGGGTCCCCATACTTGCCTACCTGCGGCCTGCGGCGTGGCTCAAGCGGGGGCCCAGCGCGACCCATCTTCATCAGCTCAAGCTCAAGACCCTCGCGAGGGGCCAAGCCTCGCGGGGCGGACGATAGGAAGCTTCCTCAGAGGCAGCCTCATCAGGCAGGATCACGAGGAGGCGGAGAGATCAAGGCAGGGGTACCTCGCGAGGAACCCGTGACGCAAGCCATGACGATCGAGACCAGGCGGGCGCCGGCCTACGCAGTGTCCTTGTTTCCCCTTTGGTACAAAGGGAGCAAGCACGGGCCAAGGCGTCAGGCAAAGGTTACCATTCCGGTGCAACTGGACCAAGACCAGCCGGATGGCAGGATGAAGGTCCCCGTGGAGCCCAAGACGGCGTCATCGCCAGTGCTTTTGGCAGCCGAAGACCACCTTTGGTTAGGATAACTTGTACTAGATGTTCCCCTTCGAAATGGCCAATTGTTGGCGCCCTTCCCGCTCATTATTCGGGGAGAGGCCCAGGGCCTCTATAAATAGAGCTAGCCACCACAGAGTAGAGACATCTAGACACCCCAAGAACATCGAGAGGTCTGGTTGAACCCTAGCAGAGAGAGAGAGAGGCGATGAACTCACCCTAGTAGTTCATCGCACCAGCTCAAGAACACCTCTCGCGAGGCTGTTCTTCCCTTGTACTGTCCATCATCAGCCCTAGAGGCAATCCATCTCGCGAGTAACATCATTTTCATCTTAGTTCGCACGAGAGGATCAGACATAGATCGGTAGGGGAGACATCTCCGCGCGCACCCCAGTGTTCGAACCTCAAGGGTCTGCCGGAACCCGAAACCCGACAGTCGTAGCTGTGAATATATCATGCCGTCCTATTTTTCTTACATATTCCATCCTCATACGGTTGCCTTACATCAAAGTATTGCTTGTCTATATCATCCATCAATGAGTTCTAAAGAGTGATTTTTTTTCTTTTGTGTCCTAGGTACGGCTTGACATGGCAAAGTCAAAAAGAGCAAGCAAAAGAATATAGTAGGGAATGGTGTTACTCATTGGGTGAAACAAAAAACAATCTGCTCTCGAGATTCCACTGGTACTTATAGTGCAGAAGAAGGTCCATGTCCACCGGCTAAATCTACAAACACAGTATCACCTGCTCCACCAGCTACAACATCCGCTTCAACTATACAAGCATCTCAACGAGTTACTCGTTCGTTTGCTCCGGAACTGGCCAGTTCCCAAGCTGCCTTCACACCTAACAATACTTCCGAAGCACTGCTGACACAACAAGGCTTGGCAAGATCGGATGAACCTCATGATCATCAACACCAAGACGGTACCTGACCGAGTCAAGTTGCAGCTGCATGCTCCTTTATATGTACTCTCACAGTTTGATGTGCACTAACACTTCCCATATTCGTTGTTGAATTAGCACCACGGCGCAAGCGGAAACAGACATCAGGGATAATGCTTGACAGATTAACAAAATCTAAAGGAGGAAGAAAGGAGATCCATTTTGAGGCAGGTTTAAAAAGGCCATGTGATGGTACAGGGTCAGCCAAGTAAGTATCAGAGTCAGCCATTGCCATTAGGTGTCATGCACGTATACTCCCAACGTGGATCCAGTACAAGAATGAGAAAGACAATACCCAGTTTAACACCTTCCTTGACCATTTATCCATAAGTAATGTTATTGATCGCAATTTGTGATATTGTCTTGCTTTGTGCCATACTTTCTAGCTTCCTCCTAATAAGACTCACATTCTTTTTTCAACCAATGAGGTTCAAGTTGGATCCAAAAGATGATGCAACTAAACAAGCATGCACTCATGTTTTTCAGTCTGCTTTGGGACAGTATCGGTACCACCTTAGAAAATCGTACTTTGAAGGCAAGGCTAACAATGAAATCGCCCAAACATCTCAAGTGGAATATATTACAGATGAAGACTTGACAACCCTTGTTAAATACTGGTCTGATCCAAAGTATCAGGTAGGGTATATGTATTTTATCAGACCACATATTGAAGTTGTATTTATGTATGTGCCTTACAAGTGTACCTCATCTAGGCTAACTGTTTGAAGAACAAGACCAACCGTTCTAAAGTGAAATTCCAACAGACAACAGGATCTCGTAGCTATATTGCACACTGCGAGGCTCTTGTAAATAGCGTCTAGTTCCTTCTTTTTTCTATGCCATATTACCGTATCTATATTGACTTATTCCAAATATAGAGGAAAACCCATGCGGACCAAAACCTGAACCAAATGCAGTGAAAATCTTGAAGGATTGCCACACCAGCAAGATGAAGGGCATGAGCACACCAGTTCAAGTTGTTGTAGTAAGTCCTTACTCCTCCAACCTTTGAAATGATTGGTACTGTGATGTGTTCACTTAACTGCTTGGTTTGCAGCCAATGTCAGTTATTCTATTCACTTTTAAACACATTTGTCTTAACGTATCATTTCACCCTACATAGTTTAAAAGAGATGAAGCATATTATTTTGGTCTTGATCTGTAATCTAGTTGTGATGTTCACATGCGCACACAATGATACAATAGCCTGTTTATTTTATATTTGTTTGCCCATGATATGAATGATGTCATACTATGTTCATCCTACTTCAAACCATTTCTCTTTATCCTTAGATGCCAATGAATGTGAGGAAATAGACAATACAGTAGGCATGCTACATGGACATATGTTCCGAAAGTGATTTTATTATGTAGTTGGCCCTACAATACATGCTAATGTATTACGGTAGTTCACCAACATAAGTTATGTATAAACGTGAAACCTACTTTGTTTATTTTTGTCTCATTAGTAACTTATCTGGTACACTAATCTACAAGTTCAAACTTTCAGCAAGCTATGGAACAAATGATTGAACAACCACAACCACCTGAAGGTGACGAGGCTACCACAGGCACAATGTCACCTCTTGTTGCAGTGTGTCAGTATCTCTCCACTAACATTGCAAAAAGCACCTTCCTGCATAATTCTGGGTTGGTTGTCAAGGTAACCTCGTCCAAATCACCTACTAAACAAAATCTTCCGGCTAGACAGAGTGATATATCTGTGCTCCAGACACAAGTCCAATCCCTAATTGACGTTGTTTCGGAAACAAGAATAGTGGTTGACAAATGTCATGAAGATATGAATGGTTTTGAAACCATACTATCAAACATTTTCTTCATTATTCAAGAGCAATGGTGGGGAAAAGGGGAAGATCATGCTGCTCCATCAGATTCTACGGCCGGAAACATTAGCACTCGGGTCAAATAATATGTGCTTCTACACATCTGATGGTGCTTTTATCTGCAAGGACTGTAAACATTATGCCAACAGGCCTTTTTTGTATGGTAGGAATTTTTTTGTTGTGATACAGCATTTATGATGCTGCCAAAGGCTGCAGTAATTACGACACTATTTTTGTATAGTGTAGGTTTATCTTAGTAATGTATTTGGCCAAAAGCTTTGTAGGAGCCCAACATGCCAACACTCGTCGGGCCCATTCCAATTGGGCCGATTATGGGCCGAAATTTTCATGTAGCCCACTAAAAATATTTAGGCCTAAATCAGCATAAGCTTTCATATTTTTATGGTAGGCCTGTGCCCATAGTGGGCCTTTACAAGGCCTAAAACATAATTTGGGCCCTCAGTAATAATAGGCCGTTTACAGGTGTAAATATCTCGAGCCCGTAAAAAACATGGGCCTTTAATAGGATGAAAGTGAGATTGGGCCCTGATTGTGCCAAATAACCCACTGGTCTTAGCAGGCCGAAATGGTGGCCCATTTACAATGCGGATTGTCCACAAGACAAAATTCAGACGTGCCGTAAATGCGCCGACCTACTACACGGGCCTTTAATAGGCCGGAAGTTCGGTCAGGCTTGATTAGTGTCATTTTAATATGGGTTGTTAGTAGGCCTGACGTGATGTTGGGCCACATATGGCCCATGGATTTCGTCCGATGTTAACAAGCCAAAAGTCACAACAGGCTGAAAGTGGCCCAAATCTATAGTGGGGCTCTAACAGGCCGAATGTCAGACATGGTCGAATATGACCCATATCCTTCATGGTAGTTTATGGCCCGAAAGTTCCAATGGCCTATAAATGGGCCCAAATGAAGCAGGACCTTTAACAGGACGAAACCACACCAGGCCGTAATTCGCCCCAAATACTTAGCGGACTGTTAATGGGCCAGAAGTGACCATGGGCCGCAATGATGACAAGTTTAGGATGGGCCGCTGATGGGCCGATTTGTCACTAGCCATGCGGGCCTTAACTAAGAATGTTGGGCCTTTAGCTGGGCCGACCCATTATGGTTAGCAAAATCTTGTGGGCCTTTAGCTGGGCCGACCCTTTATGGTCCACTAAATCTTGTGGGCCTTTAGTTGGGCCGGTCCATTTAATCTTTATTGGCCACTTTTGGGCCGGTTCACGTGTCAACATATCTTAGGCGCATCTCACCCATTGGATGAGTGACACATATGCCAACGCGAAGCGGACACGTGGTTCCTCTGGCCATTGAGAATTTTACACATGGAAAATCCCCATTGGTCTGGGCTGTTAACGTGTTATCGGATCCAAAACCCGTTACGGTGCATGCCATGTGTTGGTTACCCTTGACGAAAGCACTTCCATGACACGCCATTTATCATCATGGAAGTGGACACTTTCGGGATGATAATTTTGGTGATATCATGGAACACTTCTACGATAGCACAGGTATGACTATCTTGATTCTCTCATAAAATTGTCATGGATGTACATGCATGACACAAAACGTGACCTACTGTGACAAATACGTATCATCATGGAAGTGTATTTTTTTGTAGTGGATGTCTCCTTTAGCAACATGATCTCGAATGAAATTATGACGAACTTCAATATGCTTAGTTGAGAATGTTGCACGGGATTATAGGCAATCTTTTTAGTACTTTCATTATCATAAAGCAATGGAACATGTTTCACATATATCCCATAATCTTTAAGAGTTTGGGTCATCCAAAGTAATTGAGCACAACATGAACCAGCGGCAATATATTTTGCTTCAGCGGTGGATAAGGATACCGAGTTTTGTTTCTTGGAGGACCAAGACACAAGAGATCTACCAAGAAATTGACAAGTACCCGAAGTGGACTTTCTAACAACCTTGTCACCGGCATAGTTAGCCAACAAGATCAAAAGATGACCTCTTAGGATAACAAATGCCAAAGTTTGGTGTATGAATTAAGTATCTCACTATCCTTTTCACAGCCTTAAGATGACATTCCTTAGGGGCCGCTTGATATCATGCACACATGCACACACTTAGCATAATATCAGGATGGGAGGCACATAGATATAACAATTAACCAATCATAGAGCGATAAACCTTTTCGTCAACCCGTTTTCCATCCTTACTCAAGTCAAGATGTCCACTAGTAGTTATGGGTGTTTTCATACCTTTGCTTTCTTGCATGTTGAACTTCTTGAATAAGTCCTTGGTATACTTTGTTTGGGAAACAAAGGTACCGTCCTTAGTTTGCTTGATTTGCAAACCAAGAAAGAACTTGTGTTCAGTCATCATAGACATCTCAAACTTCTCCGACATTAGCCTTCCAAACTTTTCACTAAAATGAGGGTTAGTTGATCGAAATATGATATCATCCACATAAATTTGGCACACAAATAATTCTCAATTAACCATTTTAGTAAAAAAGAGTAGAATCAATTTTTCGAATCTCAAAGACTTTTTCAATAAGAAACTTGGTCAAGCATTTATACCATGCTCTAGGAGCTTGTTTAAGACCATAAAGAGCTTTGTGAAGTTTATAAACATGATCGGGTTTATTAGGATTAACAAAGCCGGGAGGTTGTTTAACATAAACCACCTCCTCAATTTCACCATTCAGAAAAGCACTTTTGATGTCCATTTGGTATAATGTGATATCATGATGATTGGCATAAGCAAGTAAGATGCGTATGGACTCAAGTCTAGCAACGGGGGAATATGTCTCACCATAGTCCATACCTTTGACTTGAGGGTAGCCTTGGGCGACAAGATGTAACGCCCAGGATGTAACTTACCATATTTGTACTCCAACTCTTGCCATTTTCGGCTTAAGTTATGATATTCCCTCGTGGTTCGGTTTTGTCTTCGTTTTGCATTTTGCTCATGTCATGCATTTCATATCATGTCATCATGTGCATCTCATTTGCATACGTGTTCGTCTCATGCATCCGAGCATTTTCCCCATTGTCCGTTTTGCCTCTTTTCGTGTGTGGGTGTTAAACTTTCTCGAAATGGACCGACATTTGCCAGGTGGCCTTGGTACACCACCGGTAGACCTCCTGTCAAGTTTCATGCCATTTGGAGTCCGTTTGTTACTCCAACGGTTAACCAGGGAACCGTAAAGGCCTCATGTGTGTTGCAGCCCAACACCCCTCCAAGTCAGCCCACAAACCCATCCAAACTCCCTCCATCCTCTCGGTCGTTCGATCACGATCGCGTGGCTGAAAACCGCACCTCATTTGGACTCTCCTAGCTCCCTCTACCTATATAAAGACCTCCCCCTCTGAAATTCGCAGTCCAAACCCTAAAAATCCACTGCCGCCCGCGCGAGCTGCAGCCACCGCCTCCGCCGCCCCCGCGTCGCCGACCACCACGTCGCCCGCATCCGGTGTCCCCGGGCTTCTCCGGCTATCTCCAACGAGATCCGGCAAGTCCTCCAACTCCAGCGAGCCCCTACTCCAGCTCCGGCCGCCGTCCCCGTCGTCTACAGTGAGATCCTGGCTGCCTCGATCCACGTGCCCCAATCCAGATCTGCAAACCCTAGGTTGACCCCATTTTTTCGTAAGTCCTTAACATTTTCAGCCCATGTTCATTGCATCATAACTCTCTGTCCGTAGCTCCATTTCGTGCGCATGATATATCAAAATGTTCATCATTGATTTTTTGAGTCCATCTTGATTCCCAAATCGTTGATGCAAAAGTGCTATAGAATGTTAGGTGTTGTTTCTTATTAGATTATGAGCATTTGTCATCTTTGCCATGATTGATGTGTGCTGCATATGGGCATGAGCTCTACATGTGTTTTGGGCTATGTCATGCCATCTTTACAGGGGTGTATGCCATGTATTTTTGTGATCTATGTGGTGACTAGCACAAGCATGCAAAGTAGCCCTCGTGATATTTCTGATTTCAGAGACTTAGAATTTCTCTAAGTCTTTGCTCTGCTGTTATTTTTATGCCATGTATTCATGTTGCTACAGAGAGATCCATGCTTCTTTTGAGTATGTTTAGTGAGGATGATTTGGACATATGGTTGTGCTCTATCCATCAATGTCCCTATTTGCATTTATGGAGTGTCCTAGAATGACGGAATCTTGCTCTACTTTTGCTATAAAATGTTCATGGCAGATTGTTTACGTGTTAATCAATTTTGCCAAGGTTGTTGTAGTTGATCCATGCATTCTATGAGCTTGTTCTTGCTTTGGTTATCTTCATAATCATGTCTTCTTGCTGATGTTATGCTTATCTTCTCATGCAATGCCTTGTGGTGAGTGAATCGAGCTCGCAAAGAGGCCTTCATAATTCTGTTTATGCTATGTCCAGTTTTCTGACAAGTCTGAATCTGTTAACGAAACTTGCTATGTTTACATGGGTGCCATCATATCTTCTGATCATCTTTGGCTTATGGTCAGTAAGGGACTTTTGTTCTATGCTTTGAGTAGATTCATGCCATGGCTTGTATTGCTATGATCGGATCCCATAACAAGTCTGTGAAGCTGATATCTTTTGCACTTTTGCCATGCTTCTTTGAACCTTCTCTTGTGTGATTTAGCCGTAGCTCAGTGTTCATATTTTGTCAAGAATCTTGATTAGATCACTTCCATGTGCTTTGTTACTATGTTAGAGTGCAGTAGCTTAGTTTCTTGTTGCATTTTAGATGGCATCGTGTTGTTAATGGCAGAATTGTGCCATTCTTGTTTTGCTTGCCATTTGCAAACCGTGCATCCGATTCCGGTGATCTTTATATCGATTTCGACCAAAATAAACTCATCTTTCCAGAGGCACACTTCGTTTGCCAAGTTGATGCCTGGTTCAATCTTTCCCTTCCGAAGCACGCATATGCATTGCATATCACATCCCGCATATCATGCCATGTTTTGCATCATGTTGCTTGCGCATTGCATCGTGGTTGATTGTGGTTTCCTTTGTTTGTGTTCTTGCCTTGGGTAGAGCCGGGAGATGAGTTCGTGATCGACGAACCCGTTGAGTATGCTAACGAGGATCAAGCTTTCGTCAACTTGGAGAACTTTGCAGGCAAGAAGACCATACCTTGAAATCACTTCTATCTTTGCTTGCTAGTTGTTCGCTGTATTGCTATGTCGTGATACTTACCACTTGCTATATCATGCCTCCCATATTGCCATGTCAAGCCTCTAACCCACCTTTCCTAGCAAACCGTTGTTTGGCTATGTTACCTCTTTGCTCAGCCCCTCTTATAGCGTTGCTAGTTATAGGTGAAGATGGAGTTTGTTCCTTGTTGGAACATGATTATCGTTGGGATATCATTATTATATCTTGTTTACTTTAATGCACCTATAGACTTGGTAAAGGGTGGAAGGCTCGGCCTTATGCCTGGTGATTTGTTCCACTCTTGCCGGCCTAGTTTCCGTCATACCGGTGTTATGTTCCTTATGCGCTTAGGTTATAATGGGAACCCTTGACAGTTCGCCTTGAATAAAACTCCTCCAGCAAGGCCCAACCTTGGTTTTACCATTTGCCACCTAAGCCTTTTCCCTTGGGTTTCAGGGACTCAAGGGTCATCTTTATTTTAACCCCTCGGGCCAGTGCTTCTCTAAGTGTTGGTCCAACCTGGGCGATGTCCGGCGCCCCCGGGCAACCAGGGTCTATGCCAACCCGATGTCTTGCCCATCCGGTGTGCCCTGAGAACGAGATACATGGGACTCCTATCGGGATTTGTCGGCTCATCGGTGGCTTTGCTGGTCTTGTTTTACCATTGTCGAAATGTCTTATCACTGGGATTCCGAGTCTGATCAAGTTTTCCTGGGAGAAGGAATATCCTTCATTGACCGTGAGAGCTTGTGATGGGCTAAGTTGGGACACCCCTGCAGGGTTTTGAACTTTCGAAAGCCATGCCCGTGGTTATGGGCAGATGGGAATTTGTTAATATCCGGTTGTAGAGAACTTGACACTTAACTTAATTAAAATGAATCAACCGTGTGTGTAGCCGTGATGGTCTCTTTTCTGCGGAGTCCGGGAAGAGAACACGGTCTCATGTTATGCTTGAACGTAAGTAGTTTCAGGATCACTTCTTGATCTTATAGCTTCTCGCCCGTGCTTTGCTTGTCTTATTGCTCTCATTTGCGTAAGTTAGCCTCCGCATATGCTAGTGCTTGCTGCAGCTCCAACTTACTACCTTTTCCTACCCATAAGCTTAAATAGTCTTGATCCCGAGGGTGTGAGATTGCTGAGTCCCCGTGACTCACAGATTACTTCCAAAACCAGATGCAGGTGCTGATGATGCCAGTGCAGCGGACACGAGCGAACTCAAGTGGGAGTTGGACGAGGATTCAGGACGTTATCATGTGTCTTTTCCGGACGATCAGTAGAAGAGCCCAGTTGGGGCGATCGGGGATCTTTTGCATTAGGGGTGCTCTTTCTTTATTTGGTTCCGTAGTCGGACCTTGATTGTATCTGGATGATGTAATGCTATATTTATGTATTGTGTGAAGTGGCGATTCTAAGCCAACTCTTTATCCCTTTCTTATTCAGTACATGGGATGTGTAAAGATTACCCCTCTTGCGACTTGCCTACTATGCGGTTATGCCTCAAAGTCATGCTCCGACACGTGGGAGATATAGCCGCATCGTGGGTGTTACAAGTTGGTAATCAGAGCCATCCCCGACTTAGGAGCCCCCTGCTTGATCGAATCATTGACGTTGTTGAGTCTAGAAAAATGTTTTGAGTCTTATAAGATTATATATATCGGAGAGTAGGATTGTTTTTACTCCTCAGTCCCTTCGTTGCTCTGGTGAGGCCTCCTGCCATAGAGTTTTGCCTCTTCTCTCCTCAAATTTCACGAAAAAAAATTAGGATCACGCGGGAATCTTGGAATCGTTTTGATGGTTTTGTGACGAGAACATTGTTCTTGGTGCCTCCTGACATTTAGGGGCTGTGGCAGTGTCCCGGGGACTTGAGCTCCGAGGTGTTGTCGTCACAATTTTATCGTTGCGGTTCTGGAATACCTGAGTTCGCCGACATCGAAAATCTCCTTTATGCAGTTGTTGGTGAGATAACCTCTACGCCACCCAGTACTGGGGCGGGAGTTCGGGAGTATTGCCATAACTCGTATAATGCATGCTTTTCGAAGGTTGAGGTAAATGATTTCCGAAGGTTTCTTGGTTATGTGTTGAAGGATGGATACATCTGGATGTAGGATTTGCTAGTTTTGGGTGAGATATTATGCTTCCCCTGTATCCCCAACACCTGATTGCATAACCAAAATGTTTCGGGAGTTTCATAGGTGGGAATTCAAGTAGCTCTAGTATTTCTTTCTGTAGATATTTGGTTTGTGATTGGGTAATCCTTACCAATTATTTGTTCATGTCCGTACCTTGTTGTTTTATTCATCTATCTGTATTTAAGTGGCTTCTCAACTTTATGGAAGTGTGATCATTTATTTTGGAATTCAATCGTTCATCCTTGTTCAAATGTTAAGGCTATATGTTGCAATTTCGATCCATTGATTCAGCTTGAATATATGTCTTTCAAGATGCTAACGGATGTCACCCTCTTTAGGATGGCTCCTCCAACGCGTCAGAATCCGGAACCTCCGCCACCATATCCACCTCCGGAGGCATGGCAAGCTGTCATGGCCGCCACCAACGCCAACACACAGATGCTTTTGCAACTCTTGCAAGATCGTAACCAAGGAAATCAAGGCCAAGGCAACAATCAAGCTCAGTTTGCTACCCTCAATCAGTTCCTCGAAAACCAGCCGAAATCCTTTAGTAACTGTGTCGAGGCCACAGACGCTGACGATTGGCTCGTGGATATCTGCAAACATTTTGAGTGTAGCAACGTCAGGCCTGAGGACTTTGTCAAGTTTGCTTCGTTCCAACTCAAAGACCAAGCTGCTGACTGGTATCAACAATACAAAGATTCCAGAGGAGGTCGTGTGATTACCTAGGATTTCCGCCGAGACTTCAAAGCTCACCACATTCCTCAAAGTGTTGTTGAGAGTAAGCGCGAGGAGTTCCGCAATCTGAAGCAAGGCAGCATGTCTGTTTACCAATACAACATCCTATTCTAGAGGCTTGCTCGCTTCGCCAAACAAGACGTCCCTGATGAGAAGAGCATGATTTATCAATTCAGAGGTGGCCTCAGAGAAGATCTACAACTAGCTCTTGTGCTTTTTGAGCCGACCAAGTATGATGATTTCTACAACATGGCACTAAAGCAAGAAGCTGCTCAGCTCAAGTGCGATGCATCTAATAAGAGAGTCAGGGACGCAACTCCTTCTTCTTCTTCAACTCAAGTGGCAGCTAAGCAACAGAAGTTCTGGTTGCCTCCTCCTCCTCCGTTCCGTCAGCCTTATCAGCAGAAGAGTATGTCGGCGTTCTGGGAACGGGGGTCCCCAGACGTGCCTGCCTGCGGCCTGCGGCGTGGCTCAAAGGGGGGCCCAGCATGGCCCATCTTCATCAACACAGACCCAAGACCCTCGCGAGGGGCCAAGCCTCGCGGGGCGGACGACACGGAGCTTCCTCAGGCATGGCCTCATCAGGCTGGCCCGCGAGGAGGCAGAGAGATCAAGGCGGGGTACCTCACGAGGTGCCCGTGATGCAAGCCATGACGACCAAAGGCGCCAGGTGGGCGCCAGCCGCACAGTGTCCTCCTTTCCTCTTTGGTGCAAAGGGAGCAAGCGCAGGCGAGAGCATCAAGCAAAGGCACCCATTTCGGTGCAATGAAACCAAGACCAGTCCAACGGAAGGGAGGAAGTCATTGTGGAGCCCCAGCCAGCGTCACAACCAGAGCCTTTGGCAGGCGAGGACCAACTTTAGTCAGGATAAGTGTACCAAATGTTCCCCTTCAAAGTGGCCAATTGTTGGCGCCCTTCCCGCTCAATATTTGGGAAGAGGCCCAGGGCCTTTGCCTATAAATAGGACTAGACACCCACAGGGTAGAAAGATCGGATCACAATCGAGAAGAGAGAGAGAGAGAGAGAAGGGTGACTGAACTCCTCCTAGCAGTTCGTCGCCCCAGCCAAGAACAGACCCTCGTGAGGCTGTTCTTCCTTGTATTGCTCATCATCATCAGCGCAAGAGGCAATCCACCACACCACACACTGGAGTAGGGTATTACACCACAACGGTGGCCCGAACCAGTATAAACCCTGTGTCTCTTGTGCTATTCTTTCCATAGCTTAGATCTTAGCGAGGCGGAGGGGTGCAGGTAGGTAGAAGGCGGAATCTCTGTGCGCACCCCAGTGTTCGAACCTCAAGGGTCTACCGGAACCCGAAATCCAACAGAGTAAAGGTGGCAATGGATCTTCCCACCCAACCCGGGCTATCAGAACAAAGCTCCGTCTCATGCTCCAAGGTCAAGTGCTCTGTATCACCGTCCGCTCTCAGAGGTTACTTGCAACAAGTGTCAGCAGAAGGGTCACTTTGCAAACAAATGCTTCAACCAGAGGCGCCTTCCGCCTCCTCCTCCTGTGAGATCTGCCAGCAATACTGTGGGCAAGCATAATCCCAAGCATGCCAAGTTCAACATGATGAACGCAGCTCAGGTAGAGGACTCTTCAGAAGTGATCATGGTAACCTTCCAGTTAACTCTTTTCCTGCAAAAGTGTTGTTTGATACTGGTGCATCACTTTCTTTCATTTCAAGACCTGTTGTTGCCAAGCATGAGTTTGTGACCAAAAATATTCCTTTCCCATTGAATATTGTGTCCTCGGGCAAGCAAATGACATCTAACAATTACATCCCGGATGTTTCTATCAAGATGGGCGACTATAAATTTCTGTCATCTCCAATTGTTCTTGGTGACTCGGATATTGATCTAATTCTTGGCATGGACTGGCTTTCTAAGCACAAGGCTCAGCTTGATTGTGTTGCCAGGCAGATTCAATTGACACACTCGTCTGAGGATGTGATCATCTTTGCCGCTCGTGATGATACCATTCGACTGTTTTCTCTCAATGAGAAGGGCGATTTGAATGCCATCTCTCAGATTCCAGTCGTCTGTGAATATCAATACATCTTTCTAGAAGAGCTTCTAGGAATGCCTCCTCACCGACCAGTTGAGTTCGTCATTGATCTTGAGCCTGGCACGGAACCTGTTTGCAAATGTCATTACAAGCTTGGACCAGAAGAGTTGAAGGAGCTGAAGAAACAACTCGATGTACAAGAGCGTATGGGTCTGATCCGACCGAGCTCTTCTCCATGGGGTTGTGGTGTTCTTTTTGTTAAGAAGAAGGATGGCACGGACCGACTTTGTGTCGACTACCGTCCATTGAACAAGAAGACCATAAAGAACAAGTACCCACTTCCCAACATCAATGAGCTATTCGAACAACTCAAAGGTGCTCAAGTATTCTCCAAGCTTGACCTCTGTATGGGCTATCATCAGATTCGCATTCGTGAACAAGATATCCCCAAGACAGCATTCAGAACAAGCTATGGTTCTTATGAATACACTATCATGTCTTTCGGCCTTGTCAATGCTCCTCCAACGTTCTCTCGCATGATGAACTTCATCTTCAACCCTTACACAAATGATTTCATCTTGGTGTATCACGATGACATTTTGGTCTTTTCCAAGAACAAGGAGGATCATGCCAAGCATTTGAGATTGGTGCTGGACAAACTTAGAGAACATCAGTTCTATGCGAAGTTTTCAAAGTGCGAGTTTTGGCTCGATGAGGTTCTCTACCTTGTGCATATCATCTCCGCCAAGGGCATAGCTGTTTATCTTGAGAATGTGTCTGCAATTGTGAATTGGGAACCGCCTCAGAATGTGAAGCAGCTCCACAGTTTCCTTGGGCTTGCAAGCTATTGTCGAAGATTCGTTGAGAATTTCCCTAAGATCGCGAAGCCTCTTTCCAACCTGCTCCAGAAGCATGTGAAGTATGTCTGGACGCCTGAATGTGACATCGCTTTCAACACCCTCAAAGAAAAGCTAGTCACAGCTCCAGTTCTGACTCCTCCTGATGAATCCAAACCATTTGAAGTTTTCTGTGATGCTCCCCTACAAGGTCTCGGTGATGTGTTAATGCAAGAGAAGAAAGTTGTGGCCTATACCTCTCGCCAGTTGAAGCCCAACGAAAAGAACTACCCCACTCACGACCTCGAGTTGGCGGCAGTTGTCCATGCTCTTTTAACATGGAGACATCTCTTGTTGGGAAGGAAAGTGGACATCTTCACTGATCATAAGAGCCTCAAGTACATATTCACTCAACCCAACCTCAACCTCAGGCAGACTCGTTGGGTCGAAATGATTCAAGAGTATAATCCGAGTATTGAATATACTCCAGGCAAGGCCAATGTCATTGCTGACGCTTTGAGCAGGAAGGCTTACTGCAATAGTTTGATTCTCAAGCCCTTCCAACCGGATCTTTGTGAAGCTTTGCGCAAACTTAATCTCCAAGTTGTTCCTCAAGGATTTCTTGCCAACCTCAAAGTCTCTCCTAGTTTGGAAGATCAAATTCGTGAGGCACAACTTCTTGATGCAATGCTGAAGAAGGTGAAGATTGGGATTGCCAAGAGTCAACCCAAGTACAAGTGCTATCGCCTTGATGACAAAGATACTCTATTCTTCGAGGATCGAATTGTTGTTCCTAAAGGTGACCTTCGTAAAGTCATTATGAACCAGGCTCACAATTTACTCCTATCTATTCATCCTGGAAGTACAAAGATGTACCATGACTTCAAGCAGTCGTATTGGTGGACTCGAATGAAGCGAGAAATTGCTCAGTTCGTGAATGAATGTGATGTCTGCAGAAGAGTGAAAGCGGAACACAAACGGCCAGCTGGTCTCCTCCAACCTCTTGCCATTCCAGAATGGAAGTTTGACCATATTGAGATGGACTTCGTGACTAGATTTCCCAAGTCCAAACGTGGAAATGATGCTATCTTTGTTGTCATCGACAAGCTCACTAAAGTGGCTCATTTTCTTCCTATCAAAGAATCAATCACATCACCTCAGTTGGCAGAGCTATATACCTCCAGGATTGTCTCCTTGCATGGCATTCCGCAGTTGATATCTTCAGATCATGGAAACATCTTTACTTCTAAGTTCTGGGATTCCTTCCAGAAGGCCATGGGCACCAACTTTCGCTTCAACACAGCCTTCCATCCTCAAACTAGTAGACAAGGCGAGCGAGTCAATCAAATTCTAGAAGATATGCTCAGGGCTTGTGTAATTTATTTCGGTACGAAGTGCGAAGATTGTCTTCCATATGCCGAGTTCTCCTACAACAATATTTTCCAAGCGAGTTCGTGCAAGGCCCCATTCGAGATTCTCTATGGCACAAAGTGATGTACTCGTCTTAATTGGTTAGAGACTGGTGAACTCCAACTTCTTGGCAATGACTTAATCACAGAAGCTGAAGAAATGTGCAAAGTCATCCGCGAAAATATCAAAGTCACACAATCTCGCCAGAAGAGTTACTATGATAGCAAGCATCGTGACTTGGCTTTCGAGATCGGAGACCATGTCTACCTCCGCGTCTCTCCAATGAAAGGTACTCGTCGCTTCGGTATCAAAGGGAAGCTTGCCCTTATATACGTGGGTCCTTTCAAGATCATTGGCAAAAGAGGCAATCTCGCCTATCAACTTGAGCTTCCTCCCAACTTTGCAAACATGCACGACGTGTTTCACGTGTCACACCTTCACAAGTGCTTCAAGACGCCTGAGCGCACCATCAACTTTGAAGAGATTGATCTCCAAGAAGACCTGTCTTATCATGAGCATCCCGTTGCTATTCTTGAAGAAACTAAGCGCAAGACTCGCAACAAGTCTATCAAATTCCTAAAAGTGAAGTGGTCACACCATTCTGACCGAGAGGCCACCTGGGAACGCGAGGACCACCTCCATTCCAAATATTCGGAGTTCTTTTAGTCCTAGATCTCGGGACGAGATCCTTTCGTAGTGGTGGAGTGTTGTAATGCCCCGGATGTAACTTACCATATTTGTACTCCAACTCTTGCCATTTTCGGCTCTAAGTTATGATATTCCCTCGTGGTTGGGTTTTGTCTTCGTTTTGCATTTTGCTCATGTCATGCATTTCATATCATGTCATCATGTGCATCTCATTTGCATACGTGTTCGTCTCATGCATCCGAGCATTTTCCTCGTTGTCTGTTTTGCAATCTCACACTCCTATGTCCTCCGGCGCCCCCTTTTGCCTCTTTTCATGTGCGGGTGTTAAACTTTCCTGGAATTGACCAAGATTTGCCAGGCGGCCTTGGTACACCACCAGTAGACTATCTGTCAAGTTTCGTGCCATTTGGAGTCCATTTGTTACTACAACAGTTAATCGGGGAACCGTAAAAGCCTCGTGTGTGTTGCAGCCCAACACCCCTCCAAGTCAGCCCACAAACCCATCCAAACCCCCTCCATCCTCTCGGCCTTTCGATCATGATCGCCTGGTCCATGTTGTGGGGAATTTCTTGGTGTCTTCGGAGCTCGCCCGGGGGGCAAGGCTGGAGACCATTGGTAATCCCAGCACTGCCCCTCCCGGAGGTCTTGGGGCTGATGGCGATGAGAGGTGCGCCTTCGTGCCCGCCGAGGTGGGGAGCGGTGCACCTCGAGCCCCCTGGACATCTTGGTCACTCGCCGTCTCCCCAGAGAAGGTGCCGGACTAGAGTCTTGGCGCTTATCGGGAGCAACGGTGGTGAGGAGAAAATGAGGGAAGACGGAGAAGGCAGGTGGCAGGCGGTCAGGTCGGGGTACGATGGCGTGGATGCCTTCGCCTCTGACTGGCGACCTACCGCCTCGTCTTTCTGCCCTTCCCCTCCCTCCCCGGCACCATCATCACCATCCTCCTAGGGTGATAGTCGGGGAGGGATGTTCTCTTGGCGCCTTCGCCTCTCCTCCAGCAGCCTTCTGGCTGGTCTTTGGTGGATGACTCCACCGGTGCCCAAGCCGGGGCTTCCTGCTTGCTCCGGAGGTGGCGACCGGGGGGTGCCGCTTTGCCCTCCGTGCCCTTCCTTCGCAGCCTCGCCACTCCTGGTCTCGTCAGGTTGTGCCTGGCAGGTCGCGACCGGACCAGAATGGGCTTCTCCTTGGGTGCCTTTCTCATCTTTTCCTCCTTCCATCGTAGTGCCTGGCAGGAGGGGAAACAATTGTATTCAATTGCCAAATTTTAGTTCAAATAATGTAATCTCTCGAGTCGATGTTTGTCTTATGTAATGTTTGTACTTGTATTATCAGCATATTAAAGAAAAAGATGAACCTTGTCGGGAACCCGTGCATGTATATGTCCATGCAGAGGTGGGATGCCTCCTTAGTTAAATAAACGAGTTTTCCCGGGCAGGCTACCATGCCAGCACCCTTTTGTTTGCCGGAGAACTATGTCTACCGGGCAAAAAATAACGGGACCAGCCCCCCGCCAACCTCCTTTTACCAAAGTCCAGTGCGCCAATCCTGACTGAAGCGACGTTCGAGTCAAGGGTCGAAGCACCTAAGTCTCAAAAGAGTGGTGAGGTTTTCTCATGCACAAGTTATAGCTTATAGAACACTAATGGACAAGAGGTAGAACTTATCTGTTTGGCTCGCCGGAGATCGCAATGTTGGTCCATCTTCCCAACTCCTTGTAGAGGCCAAGTTCACAGCAGGAAAATGCAGCTTCATGCAGATGGGAGTGATGCAAGATGCGATCCTATCTATATGCATATGGAAATTCTCATGAAATGCTTTATGTAATGCTCTTAGAATGCTCATGCATGCATGCAACTTGGTCGAGGGTGTAACGCCCTCGATGCCGCTATATCTCCCACGTGTCGAAGCACGACTTAGAGGCATAACCGCATTGAAAGCAATGTCGCAAGTGAGGTAATCTTCACACAACCCATGTATTACATAAGGGACAGAGATACATAGTTGGCTTACAATCGCCACTTCACAAAATTACATGAATAAAGCATTACATCATCCAGATACAATCAAGGTCCGACTACGGAACCAGAATAAAAGAAGACTACCCCAAATGCTACACAGATCCCCGATCGACCCCAACTGGGCTCCACTACTGATCAACTAGAACGAAACAACACAAAGGACAAGATCTTCATCGAGCTCCTCCTTGAGCTTGGTTGCATCACCTGTTCGGTAACATCAGCACCTGCAAATTGGTTTTGGAAGCATCTGTGAGTCACGGGGACTCAGCAATTGTGCACCCTCGCAATCAAGACAATTTAAACTTATAGGTAAGGTAAAGGTATGAGGTGGAGCTGCAGCAAGCGACTAGCATATATGGTGGCTAACCTATTCGCAAAAGAGAGCGAGAAGAGAAGGCAAAAGCACGGTCGAACAACTATGATCAACAAGTGATCCTAGAACAACCTACGTCAAGCATAACTCCAACACCGTGTTCACTTCCCGGACCCCGCCGAGAAGAGACCATCACGGTAACACACGCGGTTGATGTTTTTTAATTAAGGTCAACTTCAGGTTTTCTACAACCGGACATTAACAAATTCCCATCTACCCATAATAGCGGGCACGGCTTTCGAAAGTTCAAAACCCTGCAGGGGTGTCCCAACTTAGCCCATCACAAGCTCTCACAGTCAACGAAGGATATTCCTTCTAGCGGGAAGACCCGATCAGACTCGGAATCCCAGTTACAAGACATTTCGACAATGGTAAAACAAGACCAGCAAAGAAACCCAGATGTGCCGACAAATCCCGACAGGAGCTGCACATATCTCGTTCTTAGGGCACACCGGATGAGCCAGACGTCGGGTAAGCCAGCCCAGAGTTGCCCTGGTAGCCTCGGACATCGCTCAGTTTGGACCAACACTTAGAGAAGCACTGGCCCAGGGGGGTTAAAATAAGATGACCCTTGAGCGGGCCAACCCAAGGGAAAGAAAAGGCTAGGTGGAAAATGGCAAAACCAATGTTGGGCCTTGCTGGAGGAGATTTATTCAAGGCGAACTGTCAAGGGGTTCCCATTATAACCCAACCGCGTAAGGAACGCAAACTCCGGAAACATAACACCGATATGACGGAAACTAGGGCGGCAAGAGTGGAAAAAAACACCAGGCATAAGGCCGGGCCTTCCACCCTTTACCAAGTATATAGATGCATTAATTAAATAAGAGATATTGTGATATCCCAACAAAATATCCATGTTCCAACATGGAACAAACTCCAATCTTCACCTGCAACTAACAACGCTATAAGAGGGGCTGAGCAAAGCGGTAACATAGCCAAACAACGGTTTGCTAGGACAAGGTGGGTTAGAGGCTTCGCTTCACAAAATGGGAGGCATGATAAGCAAGTGGTAGGTATCGCAGCATAGGCATAGCAAAAGAGCGAGCAACTAGCAAGCAAAGATAAAAGTGATTTCGAGGGTATGGTCATCTTGCCTGAAATCCCACAAGGAAGAAGAACGAGTCCATGAAGAAGACAAATGGACGTAGACGAACAAGTCCTCACAAACATGACGTTACCAGAACCAACCCGAAGAAGCAACACCGGAAAGAAGCACACAACATAGTAAACAAACCACACACGAACATGGTATGATATGCGGGATGCGGTATGTGATGCATATGCATGATTTGGACATGAATGATAGAACCTGGCCTCAACTTGGAAAACCAAGAGTGCCACTGGAAAGATGAGTTGATCTCGGTCGAAATCGATATAAAGATCACCAGAATCGGATGCATGGTTTGGAAATGGCAAGGAAAACAAATATGGCACCGGTCTACGATAAACAGCAAGTAGCCATCTAAATGCATCAAGATAAATATGCTACAACACTCAAACATGACAACAAAATACATGGCAGGGATCCACTCATGAAGCTTGACAAAAGATGAACATTGAGCTATGGCTAGTTCATCAATTAACAGGTTAAAACAAGCATGGCAAAAGTGCAAATGATAACAGGTTTCAGACTTAGTGAAATTAACACAAGTCTGGAATTTATCATCAGGAAGCACACTGTAGAGCATGAAAACTACATGCTACAAGAACTTAACATGGCATAGCAAGGCATGGCATGAAGCTACTCAAAGCACTTAACAAAAGTCCCTTAGTGACCTTGAGCCAAAAGGGATCAGAAAATACAATTGCAAGCATGTGAACATGGCAAAAACATAAACAGATTCAGACTTGGTGAAAAACTGGAACATGCAAAATAGTTAACGAGTAGGCATGTTTACGAGCTCGATGCACTCACTATAGAGCATGGCATGACAAACTAAGCATTGACCCATCAAGAATACATAGCATAGAAGCTAGACATGGCAAGAACAACAACATAGCATGCACGGATCAATAGCAACATCCTCGGCAAAATCGCTAACATGTCAACAATCTGCCAGGATTCACTTTATAGCAAAAGTAGAGCTCGATTGACTCAAGCTAGGGTGCTCCATAATTGCAAAAAAAGACATGGATGGATAGCGCACCACAATGTTAACAAAACATCCTTACTGATCATCCTCAAAAGAGGCACGGGTCACTAGGAAACAACATGAACATATGGCATAACAACAAAATCAGGACAAGGACTTAGTGAAATTCTAAGTCCCTGAAATCAGCATTACCGATTACGCTACTTTGCAAGCTTGTTCTAGTCACCACAAATATCACAAAAAAACATGGTAAGCACCTTTGTAAATATGGAATGGCATATAACAAAACACATGTAGAGCTCAGGATCACAGCATGCACACATTAATCATGGCAAAAATGACAAAATGCCATTTGCTGAAACAGATCTGACAAATTCATCACATAGCCCTCTTCCAACAGCATTTCGGGCATCAAGATGATCTCAAATTAAAATGATTCAATGAGATGAAATGATGTACTCGTCGAGACGAACATTTTGATATGCTACATGCGCAAAACGGAGCTACGGATGCAAAGTTATGATGCGTTGAAAAATGCAAGAAGATTAGGGTTCGTAGGGAAAAGTAAACCGGGAAAATTCCATATCTGAGATCTGGCACGTTTCCCGAGGCGGCAGTGGAACTGCTGTTCACCGGAGTTGGTGATGACGACGGCCGGAGCTCGGGGCGGTGGAGGAGGTTCGCCAGGGCGGCGATGGTCGGCGGGGAAGCGTGGAGGCAGCTCCGATGGCGCAGCACAGAAGTCGAGGCGGCGCACGCGGCGGTGAAGCTTGGTGGCGGCGGCGAAACCGAGGCGACGGTGGTGGCCGGTGGTCGGCGACGCGGTCCGGCGAGGTTCGTCACCGGCAGACGAAGCAGGGATGGCGGCGGCGGAGCCGCGAAGGAGCGGTGGCACCGCTCGGGCACACGGGAGGCGAGGCGCGGAGGCGTGGCTTGGGCCCGGAGGGCCCCGCGCGAACCCTGGCGGGCTGGCGGGTGAGGCGCAGCGGCGGAGGCGAGTGGCGGCGACAGGTGGCGGATGGTGGTTGGTTGTGGCGGCGGAGATGCTGAGGTGGTGGCTCTGGATTGGTCCGGGTAAGGTGGCGGTGGTGGTGGACACATCCGGCGGCGGGACGGACATGTCCGGCTGCGGGAGGAGGAAGATGGCTAGGGTTTCATCCGCGAATTTTTCGGGGGAGGCCACATATTTATAGGTAGAGGGAGCTAGGAAGCTCCAAATGAGGTGCGGTTTTCGGCCACGCGATCGTGATCGAACGAACGAGATGATGGAGGAGGTTTAGGTGGGTTTTGGGCCACTTTGGAGGGGTGTTGGGCTGCAACACACACGAGGCCTTATCGGTCCCTCGGTTAATCGTTGGAGTATCAAACGAAGTCCAAATGGCACGAAACTTGACATGCGGTCTACCGGTAGTAAACCAAGGCCGCATGACAAGTCTCGGTCCAATCCAAAAACGTTTAACACCCGCACATGAAAAGAGGTAGAAAGGGACACCAGATGCCATAGGAGCGCCGGATTGCAAAACGGACAACGGGGAAAATGCTCGGATGCATGAGACGAACATGTATGCAAATGAAATGCACATGATGACATGATATGCAATGCATGACACGCAAGCAATGACAAGGCAACAACAACGAATAACTGGAGGACACCTGGCACATCGGTCTCGGGGCGTTACAGAGGGCCCCCTATCGCTTCGTTTATTTCTCTACTGCTCAGGTCATCGCCTGCCTTTGTACAAGGGGTTACATGCAACTGAGGCAAGCCCTATACCACAGGGTGGCTGCCGGGAAGGGCCCGGCAGCCGCGCCTTACAGGTAGAACTTGCGGAGATGCTCAATATTCGATGAGTTTTGCAATTGAATGCCATCTCTAGTCTCCATACAGACTGCGCCAGGTCTGGTGACTTGTACTACCCGATAAGGGCCTTCCCACTTCGGTGTCAACTTGTTTGTACCCTTGGTCGACTGAATGCGCCTAAGGACAAGGTCGCCTTCCTCAAAACACCAGGCATGAACCCTACGGCTATGATAGAGACACAGGGCATGCTGATAGCGTGCAGCACGCGTAGCAGTCCCGGAGACGGTTCTCCTTGAGTAGCATAATGTCGTCACACCGGTGCTGATGTTGCGCTACTTCATCATAGGCAAGCACTCAAGGCGACCTGTAAATGAGTTCCGTGGGGATAACTGCTTCTGCCCCATAGACCAGGGAGAAGGGAGTCTGCCCGGTAGCTCGATTTGGTGTCGTTCTGAGGGACCAGAGAACTACCGGCAGCTCATCGATCCACCGTCTGTCGTGCTTCTGCAGCGTATCAAAGGTTCTTGTCTTGAGTCCTCGCAACACTTAAGCGTTCGCCCTCTCATCTTGCACATTGCTTGTGCAATGTGAAACAGAGGCAAATGAGATCTTGCATCCGAGGGCATGAACATATTGCATGATTGCGTGGCTCATGAACTAGGTGCGATTGTCGGTAATAATCCTTGCCGTAACTCCAAAACGGCACACCAATTCTTTCAAGAACTTGATAGCTTACTAAGCAGTCGCCTTTATCACGGCGGTTACTTCCGACCACTTTGTAAAGTTGTCGATGGCATTATGCAAGAATTCAAAGCCCCCAATTGCTCAGGGGAAAGGGCCGAGGATATTGAGCCACTAGACCAAAAATGGGCATGATAAAGGGATTGTCTGAAGAGCTTGGGCAGGCAGGTGGATGTTCTTGGAATGGAACTGGCAGGCTTCACAATTGGTGACTAGCTAGACCGCATCTTGGAGGGCTGTGGTGTTGGGGAATGCAGTATTCAAAAAAATCCTACGATCATGGAAGATCTACCTTGGAGATGAATAGCAATGAGAGGGGAGAGTGTGTCCACGTACCCTCGTAGACCGAAAGCGAAAGTGTTAAGTAATGCGGTTGATGTAGTCGAACGTCTGCGTAATCCAACCGATCAAGTATCGAACCCACGGCACCTCCGCGATTTGCACATGTTCAGCTTGGTGACATCCCTCGTACTCTAGATCTAGCTGAGGCCGAGGGAGAGTTTCATCAGCATGACAGTGTGATGACGACGACGATGAAATTACTGGCACAGAGCTTCGCCTAAGCACTACAACGATATTACCTAGGTGGAAATCTGTGGAGGGGGGTACCACACACAGCTAAGACAACTATCAACTTGTGTGTCTATGGGGTGCCCCCTCCCCCATATATAAAGGAGTGGAGGAGGGGAGGACCGACCCTCTCTATGGCGCGCCCCAAGGGGGATTCCTACTCCTAGTAGGAGTAGGTTCCCCCCCCTTCCCTAGTTGGAGTAGGAGAAGAAGGAAAAGGAGAAGGAGAGAAGAAGAGAAGGAAAGGGGGGCCGGACCCCTCCCCAATTTGGATTGGGCTTGGGGGGCGCACCCCCCACTTGGCCGCCTCCTTCTCTCTCCCTCCATGGCCCATTAAGGCCCATTGACTCACCGGGGGCTTCCGATAACCCCCCGGTACTCCAGTAATTGCCCAAACTTATCTGAAACCATTCCGGTGTCCAAAAATAGCCTTCCAATATATCAATCTTTATGTCTCGACCATTTTGAGATTCCTCGTCATGTCCGTGATCACATCCGGGACTCTGAACTACCTTCCGTACATCAAAACATATAAACTCATAATACCGATCGTCATCGAACGTTAAGCGTGCGGACCCTATGGGTTCTAGAACTATGTAGACATGACCAAGACTCACTTCCGATCAATAACCAATAGCGGAACCTGGATGCTCATATTGGTTCCTACATATTCTACGAAGATCTTTATCGGTCAAACCGCATAACAACATACATTGTTCCCTTTGTCATCGGTATGTTACTTGCCCGAGATTCGATCGCCGGTATCTCAATACCTAGTTCAATCTCGTTACTGGCAAGTCTCTTTACTCATTCTGTGATGCAACATCCCGCAACTAACTCATTAGTCACATTGCTTGCAAGGCTTATAGTGATGTGCATTACCGAGAGGGCCCAGAGATACCTCTCCGATACATGGAGTGACAAATCCTAATCTTGATCTATGCCAACTCAACAAACACCATTGGAGACACCTGTAGGGCATCTTTATAGTCACCCAGTTACATTGTGACGTTTGATAGCACACTAAGTGTTCCTCCGGTATTTGGGAGTTGCATAATCTCATAGTCATAGGAACATGTATAAGTCAAGAAGAAAGCAATAGCAATAAACTAAACGATCATAGTGCTAAGCTAACGGATGGGTCAAGTCAATCACATCATTCTCTAATGATGTGATCCCGTTCATCAAATGACAACTCATGTCAATGTTAGAAAACTTAACCATCTTTTGATTAACAAGCTAGTCAAGTAGGGGCATACTAGTGACACTCTGTATGTCTATGTATGTATTCACACATGTACTAAGTTTCCGATTAATACAATTCTGGCATGAATAATAAACATTTATCATGATATAATTAAATATAAATAACAACTTTATTATTACCTCTACGACATATTTTCTTCAGTCTCCCACTTGCACTAGAGTCTATAATCTAGATTACATAGTAATGATTCTAACACCCATGGAGTCTTGGTGCTAATCATGTTTTGATCGTGAGAGAGGCTTAGTCAACGGGTCTGCAACATTCATATCCGTATGTATCTTGCAAATCTCTATGTCTCCCTCCTTGACTTGATGGCGGATGGAATTGAAGCGTCTCTTGATGTACTTGGTTCTCTTGTGAAATCTGGCTTCCTTTGCCAAGGCAATTGCACCAGTATTGTCACAAAAGATTTTCATTGGACCCGATGCACTAGATTTGACACCAAGATTGGATATGAACTCCTTCATCCAGACTCCTACATTTGCTGCTTCCGAAGCAGCTATGTACTCCGCTTCACACATAGATCCCGCCACGACACTCTGCTTGGAACTGCACCAACTGACAGCTCCACCATTCAATAAAAATATGTATCCGATTTGTGACTTAGAGTCATCCAGATTAGTGTCAAAGCTTGCATGGAAGTAACCATTTATGACGAGCTCTTTGTCACCTCCATAAACGAGAAACATATCCTTAGTCCTTTCCAGGTATTTCAGAATGTTCTTGACCGCTGTCCAGTGATCTACTCCTGGATTACTTTGGTACCTCACTGCTAAACTAATAGCAACGCACACAACAGGTCTGGTACACAACATTGCATACATGATAGAACCTATGGTTGAATCATAGGGAATGACTTTCATTTTCTCTCTATCTTCTGAAGTGGTCGGGCATTGAGTCTGACTCAACTTCACACCTTGTAACATAGGCAAGAACCCTTCCTTTGCTTGATCCATTTTGAATTTCTTCAAAACTTTATCAAGGTATGTGCTTTGTGAAAGTCCAATTAAGCGTCTTGATCTATCTCTATAGATCTTGATGCCCAATATATAAGCAGCTTCACCGAGGTGTTTCATTGAAAAATTCTTATTCAAGTATCCTTTTATGCTATTCAGAAATTCAGTATCATTTCCAATTAACAATATGTTATCCACATATAATATCAGAAATGCTACAGAGCTCCAACTCACTTTCTTGTAAATACAAAGTATGTATAAAACCATATGCTTTGATCACACAATCAAAGCGTATATTCCAACTCCAAGATGCTTGCACCAGTCCATAAATGGATCGCTGGAGCTTACACACTTTGTTAGCACCTTTTGGATCGACAAAACCTTCTGGTTGCATCATATACAACTCTTCTTTAAGATATCCATTAAGGAATGCAGTTTTGACATCCATTTGTCAAATTTCATAATCATAAAATGCTGGAATTGCTAACATGATTTAGACGGACTTAAGCATCGCTATGGGTGAGAAGGTCTCATCGTACTCAACTCCTTGAACTTGTCAAAAATCTTTTGCAACAAGTCGAGCTTTGTAGATAGTAACATTACCGTCAGCGTCAGTCTTCTTCTTGAAGATCCATTTATTCTCTACGGCTTGCTGATCATCGGGCAAGTCAACCAAAGTCCATCCTTTGTTCTCATACATGGATCCCATCTCAGATTTCATGGCCTCAAGCCACTTTGCGGAATCTGGGCTCATCATCGCTTCCTCATAGTTCGTAGGTTCTTCATGGTCAAGTAACATGACTTCCAGAACAGGATTACCGTACCACTCTGCTGCGGATCTTACTCTGGTTGACCTACGAGGTTCAGTAGGAACTTGATTAGAAGTTTCATGATCATCATCATTAGCTTCCTCACTAATTGATTAGGAATCACTGGAACTGATTTCTGTGATGAACTACTTTCCAATAAGGGAGGAGGTAAAATTACCTCTTCAAGTTCTACTTTCCTCCCACTCACTTCTTTCGAGAGAAACTCCTTCTCTAGAAAGGATCCCTTCTTAGCAACGAATATCTTGCCTTCGGATCTGTGACAGAAGGTGTACCCAACAGTCTCTTTTGGGTATCCTATGAAGACACATTTATCTGATTTGGGTTCGAGCTTATCAGGTTGAAGCTTTTTTGCATAAGCATAGCAGCCCCAAACTTTAAGAAACGACAACTCGGTTTTCTTGCCAAACCATAGTTCATAAGGTGTCATCTCAACAGATTTCGATGGTTCCCTATTTAACGTGAATGCAGTCGTCTCTAAAGAATAATCCCAAAACGATAGCGGTAAATCAGTAAGAGACATCATAGATCACACCACATCTAATAAAGTGTGGTTGGGATGTTCGGACACACCATTACGCTGTGGTGTTCCAGGTGGTGTGAGTTGCGAAACTATTCCGCATTGTTTCAAATGAAGACCAAACTTGTAACTCAAATATTCTCCTCCACGATCAGATCGTAGAAACTTTATTTTCTTGTTATGATAATTTTCCACTTCACTCTGAAATTCTTTGAACTTTTCAATTGTTTCAGACTTATGTTTCATCAAGTAGATATACCCATATCTGCTCAAATCATCTGTGAAGGTCAGAAAATAATGATACCCACCACGAGCATCAACACTCATCGGACTGCATACATCAGTATGTATTATTTCCAATAAGTCTGTTGCCCATTCCATTGTTCTGGAGAACGGAGTATTAGTCATCTTACCAATGAGGCATGGTTCGCAAGCATCAAGTGATTCATAATCAAGTGATTCCAAAAGTCTATCAGCATGAAGTTTCTTCATGCGCTTTACACCAATATGACCCAAAAGGCAGTGCCACAAATAAGTTGCACTATTGTTATTAAACTTATATCTTTTGGCTTCAATACTATGAATATGTGTATCACTACTATCAAGATTTAGTAAAAATAGACCACTCATCAAGGGGGCATGACCATAAAAGATATGACTCATATAAATAGAACAACCATTATTCTATGATTTAAATGAATAACCGTCTCGCATCAAACAAGATCCAGCTATAATGTTCATGCTTAACGCTGGCACCAAATAACAATTATTCAGGTCTAAAACTAATCCCGAAGGTAGATGTAGAGGTAGCGTGCCGGCAGCGATCACATCGACTTTGGAACCATTTCCCACGCGCATCGTCACATCGTCCTTAGTCAAGCTTCGCTTAATCCGTAGCCCATGTTTCGAGTTGCAAATAGTAGCAATAGAACCAGTATCAAATACCCAGGCGCTACTGCGAGCATTAGTAAGGTACACATCTATAACATGTATACCAAATATACCTTTCACTTTGCCATCCTTCTTATCCGCCAAATAGTTGGGCAGTTCCGCTTCCGGTGACCAGTCCATTTGAAGTAGAAGCACTCAGTCTCAGGCTTAGGTCCAGACTTGGGCTTCTTCACTTGAGCAGCAACTTGCTTGATGTTCTTCTTGAAGTTACCCTTCTTCCCTTTGCCCTTCTTTTTCAAACTGGTTGTCTTGTTGACCATCAACACTTGATGCTCCTTCTTGATTTCTACCTCCGCAGCCCTTAGCATTGCGAAGAGCTCAGGAATTGTCTTATCCATCCCTTGTATATTATAGTTCATCATGAAGCTCTTGTAGCTTGGTGGCAGTGATTGAAGAACTTTTTCAATGACACTATCATCAGGAAGATTAACTTTGAGTTGAGTCAAGTGGTTGTGGTACCCAGTCATTCTGAGAATATGTTCACTGACAGAACTATTCTCCTCCATTTTGCAGTTGTAGAACTTATTGGAGACTTCATATCTCTCAATCCGGGCATTTTCTTGAAATATTAACTTCAACTCCTGGAACATCTCATATGCTCCATGACGTTCAAAACATCATTGAAGTCCCGGTTCTAAGCCGTAAAGCATGGCACACTGAACTATCGAGTAGTCATCGTCTTTGCTTTGCTAGATGTTCTTAACGTCGTCAGCAGCATCTGCAGCAGGCTTGTCACCTAGCGGTGCTTCTAGGACGTAATTCTTCTATGCAGCAATGAGGATAATCCTCAACTTACGGACGTAGTCCGTGTAATTGCTACCATCATCTTTCAACTTAGGTTTCTCTAGGAACGCATTAAAATTCAACGGAACAACAGCACGGGCCATTTATCTACAACAACATAGACATGCAAAATACTATCAGGTACTAAGTTCATGATAAATTAAAGTTCAATTTAATCATATTACTTAAGAACTCCCAGTTAGATAGACATCCCTCTAATCATCTAAGTGATCACGTGATCCATATCAACTAAACCATGTCCGATCATCATGTGATATGGAGTAGTTTTCAATGGTGAACATCACTATGTTGATCATATCTACTATATGATTCACGCTCGACCTTTCGGTCTCAGTGTTCCGAGGCCATATCAGCATATGCTAGGCTCGTCACGTTTAACCCGATAATTCTGCTTGTGCAAAACTGGCTTGCACTCGTTGTATGTGAACGTAGAGCTTATCACACTTGGTCATCACGTGGTGTCTCGGCACGACGAATTGTAGCAACGGTGCATACGCAGGGAGAATACTTGTACATTGAAATTTAGTGAGAGATCATCTTATAATGCTACTGCCGTACTAACAAAATAAGTTGCATAAAGGATAAACATCACATGCAACCAAATAAGTGATATGATATGGCCATCATCATCTTGTGCCTTTTAATCTCCATCTCCAAAGCACCCTCATGATCACCATCGTCACTGGTTTGACACCTTGATCTCTATCCAAGCATTGTTGTCGTCTCGCCAACTATTGCTTCTATGACTATCGCTACCGCTTAGTGATGAAGTAAAGCAATTAGATGGTGATTGCATTTCATACAATAAAGCGACAACCATATGGCTCCTACCAGTTGCCGATAACGGTGTTACAAAACATGATCATCTCATACAACAATTTATATAATAACGTCTTGACCATATCACATCACAACATGCCCTGAAAAACAAGTTAGATGTCCTCTACTTTGTTGTTGCAAGTTTTATGTGGCTGCTACGGGCTTCTAGCAAGAACCGTTCTTACCTACGTATCAAAACCACAACGTAGTATAGTGATTGCTTTTTGATCTTCAGAAAGAACCTTGTTCATTGAAACCGATTGAACTAAAGTCGGAGAAACAAACACCCACTAGCCACCTGTGTGCGAAGCACGTCGGTAGAACCAGTCTCGCATAAGCGTACGTGTAATGTCGGTCTGAGCCGCTTCATCCAACAATATGTATATACCCATGCCCACAACTCCTTTGTGTTCTACTCGTGCATATAACATCTACGCATAGACCTGGCATGGATGCCACTATTGGGGAACGCAGTATTCAAATTTTTTTCTACGATCACGCAAGATCTATCTAGGAGATGCATAGCAACGAGAGGGGATAGTGTGTCCACGTACCCTCGTAGACCAAAAGCAGAAGCGTTAAGTAACGTGGTTGATGTAGTCGAACGTCTTCGCGATCCAATTGATCAAGTACTGAACACACGGCACCTCCGTGATCTGCACACGTTCAGCTCGGTGACGTCCCTCGTACTCTTGATCCAGTTGAGGCCGAGGGAGAGTTTTGTCTGCACGATGGCGTGATGACGGTGATCATGAAGTTACCGGCGCAGGGCTTCGTCTAAGCACTATAATGATATGACCGAGGTGGAAATCTCTGGAGGGGGGCACCGCACACGGCTAAGACAACTGTCAACTTGTGTGTCTATGGGGTGCCCCCCTCCCCCGTATATAAAGGAGTGGAGGAGGGGAGGGTTGGCCCTCTCTATGGCGCGCCCAAAAGGGGATTCCTACTCCTAGTAGGATTAGGTCACCCCCTTCCCTAGTTGGAGTAAGAGAAGAAGGAAAAGGAGAAGGAGAGAAGGAAAGGGTGGCCGGCCCCATCCCCAATTCGGATTGGGGTTGAGGGGGCGCCGCCCACTTGGCCACCTCGTTCTCCCTCCCACCATGGCCCATTAAGGCCCATTGACTCCCCGAGGGGTTCCGGTAACCACCCGGTACTCCGGTAAATGCCTGAACTTATCTGAAACCATTCCGGTGTCCAAACATAGCGTTCCAATATATGAATATTTATGTATCGACCATTTTGAGACTCCTTGTCATGTCCATGATCACATCTGTGAGTCCGAACTACCTTCGGTACATCAAAACACATAAACTCATAAAACTGATCGTCATCGAACATTAAGTGTGCGGACCCTACGATTTCAAGAACTATGTAGACATGACCAAGACTCACTTCCGGTCAATAAACAATAGCGGAACCTGGATGCTCATATTGGTTCCTACATATTCTACGAAAATCTTTATCGGTCAACCGCATAACAACATATGTTGTTCCCTTTGTCATCGGTATGTTACTTGCCCGAGATTCGAGCGTCGGTATCTCAATACCTAGTTCAATCTCGTTACAGGCAAGTCTCTTTACTCGTTCTATAATGCAACTTCCCGCAACTAACTCCTTAGTCACATTGCTTGCAAGGCTTATAGTGATGTTCATTACTGAGAGGGCCTAGAGATACCTCTCCGATACATGGAGTGACAAATCCTAATCTCGATCTATGCCAACTCAACAAACACAATTGGAGACACCTGTAGAGCATGTTTATAGTCACCCAGTTACGTTGTGACATTTGATAGCACACTAAGTGTTCCTCCGGTATTCGGGAGTTGCATAATCTCATAGTCATGGGAACATGTATAATTCATGAAGAAAGCAATAGCAATAAACTAAACTATCATAGTGCCAAGCTAACGGATGGGTCAAGTCAATCACATCATTCTCTAATGATGAGATCCCGTTCATCAAATGACAACTCATGTCTATGGTTAGGAAACTTAACCATCTTTTGATTAACGAGCTAGTCAAGTAGAGGCATACTAGTGACACTCTGTTTGTCTATGTATTCACACATGTACTAAGTTTCCAGTTAATACAATTCTAGCATGAATAATAAACATTTATCATGATATAAGGAAATATAAATAACAACTTTATTATTGCCTCTAGGGAGAATTTCCTTCATGTGGGCCAATATAATCCTTGCGGAATGCTTTCCCAACCAGTGCCCTCAATCCAATGTGGGAGCCGCACATACCTTTCTGTATCTCAGCCAACAGTTCCTTTCCTTCTTCCCGGCAGACGCACTTCAATTTCACAACGTTGGGCCTCCTTCTGTACAGAGTGTCATCAACAAACTGATACATACTGGACCTTCGGGCTACTCTTTTAGCTTCATCTTGGTCACCGGGAAGCTCTCTGATTTGGAGGAAGTGGACTATGTGCCTTTCCCAAGTTGGAGCATGGGGCTCGGCGACGAGGACTATCGGCACCTCCTCAGCTGCGGGGCCACGTTCCTCGTTCACGTGGTCCATGGGCTCGGGTGGAGGGTGTGGTCCGGTAGGTGGTGAGGAGTTATTGCCGGCAGGGTCTCTGCCAGGAGTGGGCGGCTCTACCAGGAGAGGCTTACCAGAGTCCAATTTCCTCCTTTTCTGGGCCATTGTTGTTGGGGATACGGAGGGCTGAGTAAGATGGAGAACAAAAGTCCCTGGTTCCACGGGAAGTTTTTGCGCAACACACTTTGACAGATGATTAGCTATGCTATTTTCTGCATGGAGTATGTGCTCTGTTTGCAATCTGTCAAAGCGTCCCTCCAATCTCCTTACTTACTCGATGTATGCCTCCATCCATGGGCTTTGGTAATCCTTGTTGACTTGTCTCACCACAAGCTATGAATTTCCTCGAATGACCAGCTTCTTAATTCCCAATTCTACGGCAATCCTGAGCCTGGCAAGGAGCCCTTCATACTCTGATGTATTATTGGTTGCCTCTTACCAGGAAAAATGCATCTGGATGACGTACTTCAAGCGCTCCTAGGAGGGGGCGACAAGAAGCACACCAGCTCCTCCACCTTGTAGGGAAAAGGCACCATCAAAATACATAATCCATTATTGGGGTGATTCCTTGTCGGGGATAACTGTCTCTGGCACTTCCTTAGCAAGGGTTGGCGTCCATTCTGCAATAAACTCTGCCAATGCCCTGCTCTGGATTGTTGATGTGCTCTCATATTTCAAACCAAAACTGGATAACTCCAAAGCCCACTCCACTATTCTGTCGGTAGCCTTAGGGTTTTGGAGTATCCTTTGCAACGGAAAACGAGTGACAACCGTGATCTCATGGGCTTGGAAGTAGTGGTGCAGTTTCCTTGAGGCCATGATGAGATCAAAGATCAACTTTTGCACACCAAAGTACCTCGATCTAGCCCCCTGTAATAAGGAGCTGACGAAGTACACTGGGCGCTACAACACTTTCTTCCTTGCTGTGTCCTTGGGGTTGCCCTCGCTGTCGTGCTCACTCCTGTCATGATTCTTATCTGACTCTGCCGGTACTTGCCCAATTTCAGCTTCATCCACTTCCTGTTGCACTACCAAGCCTGCGCTAACCACTAGGTTGGTTGCCGCTAAGTATAGCAGCAACGGCTCTTGTGTCTTGGGAGCAACCAAGTTGGGCACAGAGGACAAGTTGGCCTTCAAATCTTGTAAGCTGCATCTGCCTCTAGGATCCACTTCATGGGCCCTGCCTTCTTCAAAATTTTGAAGAACGGCAGGGTGCGCTCGGCAGACTTGGAAATGAATCTGCTTAGCGCGGCAACGCACCCTATCAAATGCCTCATATCCTTGACTGTCCTTGGTGCTTGGATCTGCTCGATAGCTTTAATCTTATCGGGGTTGGCTTCGATCCCCCGATGGGACACAAAGAACCCAAGCAGCTTGCCGGAGGGCACGCCAAACACACACTTCTCCAAGTTGAGCTTCAAGTTGATCTTGCGAAGAGTAGCAAATGCCTCCTCCAAATCCTGAATAAGGGTGACTCTATCCTTGGTCTTGACCATAATATCATCCATATAAGCTTTGATTTTTTTGTGCAGTTGTGGCTCGAAACCAATCTGGACTGCCTTGCAAAAGTGGACCCGACACTCTTTAATCTGAACGGCATAAAGACAAAACAGTACATACCACATGGAGTGATGAACGATGTCTTCTCTTCGTCTTCTTCGGACATGAAGATTTGGTGATACCACGAGTATGCGTCCAGAAAGGAGAGCAAATCACAGCCTGAAGTGGAGTCCACAATCTGATCAATACGCGGCAAGGGGAGCGGGTCCTTCGGGCAACCTTTGTTGAGATCTGTGAAATCTAGGCAAAGACGCCACTTCCCGTTAGCCTTCCAAACTACCACTGGATTTGCCAACCACATGGGGTGTAGCACTCCTCTGACCAAACTAGGTGCTTCAAGTTTCTTGATCTCTCCAAGGCCTGCTTCTGGACTTTCTGCTTGACGGGTCGGGCATGTGGGCAGATAGCAACATGGTGCTTGATTACCTCCATGGGAACACCGGGGACATCAGATGGTTTCCAAGCAAACACATCGATATTCGCCCGCAGGAAGGTAACAAGCGCGCTTTCCTATTTGTCATCGAGGGTGGTGCTGATAGTGAAAGTACCATCAATGCCAGCCAGCCCTGCACCGGACCTTCTTCACTTGGGGCGAAGTGACCTTGGATTTCTTGCTATTGGAATGCTCCGTCAAGTCATTAAAAGGCGCAACACACTCCGAAGAGACACGCTTCCCGGAGTCCTTGCCAGTGTCCCTGCTACCCTTCTTCTTTACTTTTTCCTCCTTGGCGAGAACTACTTCTACTGCTGCCTCTAGCGCGACTGCATCCCAGTATATCTTGTCCATGCAAATGATAGCATCCTTCTTGTCTGATGGGATGGTAATGACTCACACAGGCCCAAGCATCTTCAATATGTTGTAGGCATGGTGGGATGCTGAAATGAATTTAGCTAGGGCCGGGCGTCCAAGGATCCCATTGTATGGCACAGGGAGGTCGACCACATCAAACACTTCTCGGTCCGGTAGTTCAGCTCTCCCCCAAACATTACCGGCAGCGTGATCTTTCTGTTAGGATCGCTCCTGCAGGGATTAACTCCTTGAAACATGCTGGTAACCTTTAACTCTTCATCTGCTATTTGAAGTTTGCTGATAACTGCCGGGGAAATCAGATTCAACCTAGCCCCGCTGTCCACGAACATTTTTGTGATCTTGAGGTTGCAAATTGTTGGATAGACCAACAATGGCAACATCCTATCGTAGTAGTACGATCAGGATGGTCCTCTTCGTCAAAGATGATGGGCGTGCATGACCATTTGAGTGGTTTTAGAGCCCCTAGCGCTGGTTCCACGGCATTGACTTCTCGTGCCCGTCGCTTGAGCTGGTGGTGAGAGGTGTGCAAAGATGCAACCTCGTCAGTGCATAGGGCGTCAGTGGCCTACTGAAACTCCTGTTCACTTGTTTCCTCTTCATACCCTCCATCACTCTCGTCATCACAGGCTTCCTTCTCTCGACCTCTGAAGGGCTTTCCTTTGCTCCTGAGGGGTTTGTCGAGGCGATTTACTTCACTGCTTTGGCTCTTACCACCAGCTACATTCTGACCCTTTTCCTTGTCATGCTTCTCATACTCTGCTCTCTATCTCTTGACAAGCTACTCAATCTTATAGCACTCTTGAAGGTCGTGGCCTTTGGTCCAATGAATCTTGCAATATGTCCCATCACCTTTCCCAGCCTTCTCGGTAGCCGCACCCTCCCGGCATTCAGCGCACACAACAGCATCCTTGTCGGGGACCTCAGCCTTAGCCTTCTTGCCGGTACTAAGTGCACCCGATCTTTCAACAGTCATCACTGCCTTATGCTTCCGCTTCTTATTGTGCTTCTTGATCTTCTTCTGACTGGTAGGTTCATCATTGTCATCTGAATCGGTGTTGGTGCAATCTTCTTCACCAGGAAGCATCCTCCCCTCCTTCACTCCAGCACACTTATCCATCAAGGCGTAAAGCTCCTTCACAGTCTTGGGCAACCGCACATTCATCTTGGAACGGATACGGCAGTTGCGCACATTGGACTGGAAGGCAGCTATCACAGCTGCCGGATGGATGTTTGGGATGTTCCTATGGACCTTGCTAAATCACTATAAATACCTATGGAGGGTCTCTCCTACCTTCTGTTGGAGAAGCTGCAAGTCGCTGGGTCGGCCTAGCTCTTGATGGCCGCCGGTGAAAGCGCCAATGACCTCATGGCACAGGTCGGCCCAGGACGAAATGGAGTTCTTCGGCAGGTGCATCAGCCAAGACCTCACATTGAACTTGAGGGCCAAAGGGAAGTAGTTGGCAAACACCTTCTCATCTCTTCCCCTGGCAGCCTGAACAGCGATGGTGTAGATGCTCAGGAACTCTGCCGGGTTTAGCCTACCATCATACTTCTCGGGTATCTCTGGCTTGACCGTTCGAACAGACGGCCAACGGACTTGCCCCATCTCGTGAGTAAAGGCAGGGCACCCAACCTCGAAAGGTAGGCACCCGCCAATACTGAGCGTAGGCTCGTCGGCGTTGGGGCTGTCACGCCCATCGGTGCGACAGTGGTCGTCGCGGCGTCGCTCGATGGGGACGTGTGCGTCTCCCCTTCGCCCATCGTCCGAGGTTCACCATCGGCCTGGATGTGCTCGAGGGCTAGACGAGGCCATAGAGACGTCGTCAAGTTCTTGATTCGGGTATGCTCGCGTTGGCTGCCGTGGCGGGGACTGCACCATGGGGGTGGCCCCTTCCGTTTGGCCAGCAGCACGAGCCTTTGTTGTCACTTGGGAGGGCCGGCGCGGGTGTCAGTGTCAAAATCGCCGGATCTCGGGTAGGGGGTCCCGAACTGTGCTTCTAAGGTCGATGGTAACAGGAGACAAGGGACACAATGTTTACCAAGGTTCGGGCCCTCTCTATGGAGGTAATACCCTATGTCCTCCTTGATTGATCTTGATGAATATGAGTATTACAAGAGTTGATCTATCACGAGATCGTAACGGCTAAACCCTAGAAGTCTAGCATGTATGACTATGATAATGAATATATATCCCCCTCCGGACTAAGTCCTCTAGTTTATATAGACACCGGGAAGATCTAGGGTTACACAAGGTCGTTTACGAAGAAAGGAATCTAGATATTTGGTCGCCAAGCTTGCCTTCCACGCCAAGGAGAGTCCCATCCGGACACGGGTGCAGTCTTCGGTCTTTGTGTTCTTCACAGCCCATCAGTCCGGCCCATGGCTAACAGTCCAGACGCCCGAGGACCCCTTAGTCCAGGACTCCCTCAGTAGCCCCTGAACCTGGGTTCAATGACAAGGTATCCGGCGCATAGATCTGTCTTCGGCATTGCAAGGCGGGTTCCTCCTTCCGAACTCCAAGGTAGTCTTCACACGAAACAAACGTGTCCGGATCTGCAACACACAGCCGTAGAGAGTATAATATTTCACGAATCCAATCTGCTGACCACTTTAGTAACGTGTCGTCATGCTTACCCGATTATTATTTTGAACCGTTTCCCATCCCGCTGTTCCACATTTCGGGGCATGGTTTTCGTTGGCACGTCCTGTCGAAGCAGAGATCGTGTCCCCTTATCAAAGGATTCTCATCAATACGAGTGTGGGTAACCCAACCGTCCTGCGGGAAAGATTCCTTAGGAATAGGCAGGTTCTCAAGCTTAGGAGGAGGCGTTCAATACCCGCTGCCTTTATAAAGGAACCAAGGGACGTCTTTTTTATGCCAAACCTCTCCTTAGCCTTCCCAACCTTGAGTTCTAACACCCAAGGTCCGACTTCATTGCTTCAAGCCACGCCATCATGTCAGGACTCAGCCCTCAAGGCCGATGGGTGGCTTCCTCCGTTAGAGAGGAGGATATTGCGAAGCTTCAGGCGGCCAGATACTTGACCGTGGATATCCACCATAGGCTTCCTGCTCAAGGACAGGTTATTCGGACCCCCAGATCAGGCGAGAGGGTCGTATTCATCTCCCACTTCCTCTGAGGGCTAGGGTTCGCTCTTCACCCCTTCGTCCGAGGGCTAATGTTTTATTACGGACTAGATTTTCATGATTGATCTCCAGACTCTTTCCTCCATGTCTCGGCGTTTGTCATTACATGCGAGGCCTTCCTCTAAATCCCCCCACACTTCGGCTTGTGGGTCAAGACTTTTAGTGTGAAGCCGAAGGTGGTCAATGGGGAACAGACGGAGTGCGGTGGTGCTGTAGTGAGCAAGCTTACCAACACTCTCTGGCCAAAAGGCTCTTTTACCGAAACCTCCAACCAATGGCAACGAGAGTGGTTTTATGTCACGGAACCCATAGCACCAAGTGGGCAGCTATACCTGCGTTCCTTTCCGGCCCTAAACACATCTTCATCATGGATTAGCAAGGGGCTGGACTGGGGATCAGTTGACGAAGTGCAAACTCTACAGAGTCGCATCCGAACCCTCCTTGAGAGAGACATCGATCTTGTCAACGTGATTCAAGTGATGCTAGTTCGCCGAATCCTGCCATGCCAGCGCAGGTCTCACCGCATGTGGGAGCTTAATCCAGAAGGACCACGAACCCTCCAACAATTCTTCGGCACTACGCATGAAGGGATGTGGAAGCTGTTTTTCAGGAAGCGAAAACATTGGCCAGACACTACGGAGGACACTGGCCTTGACTGCCACCATTCGGATACCCCGGTAAGCACTTGTCTTCCGAACACTTTGTAGTTACGCATACCGTAATATGGTACTGACCAAATTATCTTCTTCCAGGGCTGGATAAAGAAAGCAGAACTAATCATGTGTTCGGCCCCCCTGCCCGAAGGCCCAGCGAATCCTGTTTTAACAAGGATGCTAGCCCCGGTACCATACCAGATGCCTGCGAAGGGGGGCAAGGCGGAGAGGACCTAAGATGGTCTCCATCCCGAAGGTGCATCAGACATTGTGTCCGGAGGAATCAAGATCCCATCGCCCGAAGACAAAAATGAGGGGGGGGGGGTCAACGCCTCTTCCCCCCATGGAAAGAAAAGGGATGCCTCCAAAGATTGGGAGGAAAAGGCTCCTAAGAGAGGCAAGATGCCTCTGTCAGGCGGCTCAGGCTTGGAGGACATCAGCGCGTAGTCTCATGATGAGGACAAGCCTTAGGCCAAATCGTAAGTAAACAAGGATGTTTAGACATGTCTCGTTCTTTCTCTTGTGATGCCTAGAATATATATTTTTTGAAGTTTGGCACGCAGTCTTCTTCAATAATCCTCTTCCTCGGGGGACCTTCTCCCAGAGATGATGGAAAGCGATACGCCTCCATCGGCCTCTCCGCCCCATAGGGCGGATGACTTCAAGGTGTCGTCGCGGAGGGTCTCCCCCGACCAACAGGCGGTGTGAGGGACGATGAAGATAGTACCCGAAGGTGATACTTTGGTGGCCCAGGGTCCGGGGACCAGTAATGAAGGCCCCGAACAATCTGGTCTATAGCCGAATACAAATAAATGGATCCCTTCAAAGGGTGGCCGTACTCTTACAACAGCCTCCGGAGATCCAGAGGCGCCGGATATACTGACTAACATGCTGCAGCAGGCGTCCGTCTCAGAAGAACATCGTACCTTGATGGGCACTGTGGTTGAAAAGGTCATGTTCGTGAAGTGCGGATTGAATGAGGCCTTTGTGGGCCTACTAAGAGGTTTCAAGGTTTGTACTGTAATATGTTCAATTGTGTTTTATTCACGAAATAGACCAGTGTATAGATAGTAGCCCCTGAGACTCTGATTGGCTTCCCGACGGAGGCAAACAGAGGATCAAAAGAAAAGCCCAAGGACTGACCTGATTAATTGGAACACATGCTATTTCTCCCCTGATGACTGCCCGGACTACGGATATTGTCGAGCTGTAGCGGAAGCTTGATGTGGCAGGCGATAACATTGCGTTAATCAATAGGCGTCTTGACGAGTTGCAAGGTATGTATTCAGAGTAGTCCTTATACATACGTGTCCGTAATATAAGCATGACGCTGAAAATTGCATACTGGGATATATATATATATATATGGCTGCAGGCCCGGTTTAGTAATGCGGCTGCCGAAAAGGCATCAGCCGAGTTAAAGGCCGAACGAGCTGCTCGGCACCAAGACACGGGGAACATATCTGCGATGGCGCTCAAACTAAAGAATGATACTAGCCGTTGTGAATTCCTTGAGAAGGCGAATAAAGCCAAAACGGCTGATCTTGACAAGGCCTTGCGGGAGGCGAGAGAAGCGTGGTCCGAATCTAGAGCGGCCCGTGAGGAGATCAGGCAAACTGGGGAGATTGCAGCTGGTAAGCCCTTTTTGTTACAGACTAAGTTCGGCAATCCGAATTCTGCTCAGCTTAACCAAGTGTGGAGCTCTCTAGACACGTTTTTAGACTAGCCGAAGAGTTCCTCGGATGCGGCGCAGTTTTACCAAGCGCGAGAGGGGTATGCAACGGAGAAGCTTTTCTGGTCACAATTTGGCGCATCAAAGTGCCCTCTATTGCTGAATGAACAGATGTCCCAATGGGCCGAGCTTCATAGGATACCCGGCGTTGCCATGAAGAACGTCATAATCTGGCTATGGCCGACTAAGAATATTTCGAATAGCTACTTCGGCTTGGTGCGGCGGCTTGTTGATGCGGTGCCACGTATCGACGCTGTTAAGCGGTCGGCGTGCATTGAGGGTACACGGATGGCCTTTGCCCGGGTCAAGACATACTGGGGGAAGATGAAGGCCATCGATGTTGCAGCGAAGAGTCCACCCAAGGGCAAGGACCGTCACGCATCGTAGCATTATTTTTAGGACGTCTTTGAGGCTGCCCGCTTGATAGAGGGTCAATGCTCAAAAGACATAATATTCGAGTGAGGTGTATGGGAATTGTAAAAGACAATTTTATATTTAATCTATTTTTATGTTTTGCTCGAAAGCTTTTGTTCCTCCTGTGCGGCCGTTTTTATATAATCTGAAAGTTTTCCAGTCGTCGGCTTCAGCCCCCTCGTAGGAAGTACGGGGGTGTTCGGAAAAGCATTTGATCACTCTTGACCCAACATCTTGGTCCATGAAGGAGATGACAATGCAGTGAACCAGGCAATCAGACTATAGGGCATTAACACTTTTTTAGCCATAGGAGTTTTATGGTGGGTCTACGATATAGCCCCTGGTATATACGCGGCTTATTTTTAATCAGATGTGTTGCAAAAAATGATCTGAAAAAGATCCTTCGTATGACATCGAGAGAATCGCTAAACATTCTGATAAGTCATCGAGTGGTTGACCAGCTCTCGCCGCATCATGACAGTCAGTTTTTGGCTTTCTCTACTAAGGTGCTTGACCAGATGAACCAGAAGCACAATCGCAGTAGTTCTCCCTTTACTACCCTAGCCAATAGACCGGAACGTAGGGTAGCAAGCATCGGAGCCGGGCAACCCAACTATTGAACCAAGACATGATTCAGAGCTGATGCATATAAGGCCAAACTCGCGACGCCGAAGTACGCTATAAAGCAGTCCGGAAATATCGGCAACTCATTTGTTCCCATACCGAGCCCCTGGCGGGTTATGCCGAGGTGTGTGTGTAAAATAACCATAGGAGCAAAAATTCGGATCGATTAGGAAAAAGTCAATACTGGACACTGGTTACTTTTACTGGGAGCTGAGTGATATGCCAATTATTATATAGATAACAAAGCCGCGACTCTGGCTATTTGACATGCCAAGGGTCGAAGGCTAAGGAAAAAGGCACTTTACAGGCTCGGAATAGAGAGTGCGGTCTACAAAAAGTTATTTTGGACTTCTTGTTGCATGTCTGCGCCGCCTGTCCTCGGTTAAGGGATTCCATGACAGGAATAACCCTAGGATGATTGTACGAACCCGAACTCTGGTAGAGTCCTCGGGGTGACCGGCCCTTGAGCTACCTGTAGAGGGAATAGTAAAAAGGAAAAGGGCAGTTAGAAAAGTAGGGGGTTTGCAGGCCCACCCTCATTGTGCTTCCGCCGATGCCCAGGGTATTTCAAGTGCATAATTATGTATGCATGGTACCCACTTCAAAGGCATATTAGGTGAACGATGGAAGCCGAATTGCTAGTACAATATGGACATTGATCGGTCATGTTGAATGGAGACCGGCGAAATGATGGCCGACATGGTATGCGGCGTTATAAGGCCGCTGCATAGTTCGGCTGAGGCAGCCGTAGTATGATCTCCTGTACGGAGGGAGTGTTCCGTGCGCTCACATCTAGGGGTGTGTGTCACGTATACCATGTTTACTGTTTTGTGTCGGGGAAAAACTGCTTCTGACCCACATTGTTCAGTTGGTGAGCCTTTTCGTTGTTGCTATCGCCAGGCGGCCTCTTCCCCTTGTGTTCGGCATTTAACTTGCCGGCCTGTTTGAAGACCCAACAAATTCTGTTGGTGTGATTATCTGGTTTATTGGGGTGGCTATGGATCTGGCAGGGCCTATCCAATATTTTGTCTAAATTGGATGGTCTGTCCTTGTTTGCCGTAAATGGCTTTTTCCGTTGGCCGGATTTGAGGATGCTGAATCCAGCTTTGACCATTGTGTCCTGTGTGCCCTCATTATTATTGCGATGTTTGTTTTTATTGCGTCGTGGCTTTCCATTACTGTCCCGCACTTCGGAGGTGCCCGGATCACTGGCGCTATTGCTTCCACGGGCAAGCCAGCTATCTTCTCCCACGCAAAAGCGGGTCATCAGAGCGGTAAGGGCTGACATAGACTTTGGTTTTTCCTGACCGAGGTGGTGGGCAAGCCACTCATCCCGGACGCTGTATTTGAAGTCCACGAGGGGTTCCGCGTCCGGACAGACAACAATTTGGTTCTTTTTAACTAAAAACCTAGTCCGGAGCTTTCTGGCGGACTCTCCGGGCTACTGGACAATGTGACTTACGCATTCGGTGGTCGGACATATTTACCTTGAAAGTTATCGTGGAAGGCATCTTCCAACTCCTCCCAGCTGCCAATTAAGTCTTCAGGCAGACTATTTAACCAGTGCTGAGCTGGTCCTTTGAGTTTTAACAGGAGGTATTTGATGGCATGAAGGCCGCCTCCGCGGGCCATGTGGATGTGGAGAAGGAAATCCTCAGTCCACACCGTGAGGTCTGTTGTTCCGTCGTATGATTCAATGTTTACGGGTTTAAACCCTTCTAGGAACCCATGACCCATTAATCCATCAGTGAAGCAAAGAGGGTGTGTGGCGCCTCTATATAGGGTCACATCGCGACGTAGCTCCGATGGAGTCCGCCTGTGGTTCTCGTCCCGGGCGTGACTAGGTTTGTCACATCCGAATAGACAGCCATTGTGGCATTTCGCGGTACGTCCTCGTGATATGTAGATCGATCTGGTATATCCTTCTTTACTGTCCAAGTCTTGTCAAAGGTCGTATGTATCACCCCGAGCTGTGTTGTTTCTGTTTTTATGTGGTGGTGGGTGCTGTTCGGCTTGAATTGCCGCCTTAACCCGGCCAAGTTGTGGTCGACCTGCCGCATTGTCCCGACCACGCTCTGGTTGGTCGGCCGTGAGTGAGGTATGAGGTCTAGCACCTCCTCATCAAACCGGGGTAGTAGTTTGCGCTTTGGGTAACTCCTGGATGGGAGCTTGAGGCCGTATTCTTCGGCTGCCAGGACTTTAGTTCATCTATCATTGAGCAGATCTTGGTCAGCTTGAAGATGATGTTGTTTCTTTTTTAGGCTCCTTGCAGTGGTATTAGCCTGCGCTTGAAGTGCTCCTGCTCGAGAGGTTCCTCGGGCACGATGAAATCCTCGTCGCCGAGGCTTACCTCATATTCGGAGAGCGGAAGGTAATTATCGTCCTCCGAGTCGTCATGTATGTCCTGTTCATCGGGGCTAACTTGCCAATTTTCCCGTTCCTCCTGTTCGAAGGTTACCTCAAGAGGGTCTTTATTATCTGCATGTTCGTCCGGCGTACTATTTTCCCTGGCGCCAGTGTTACTATCCTTCAAACGACATGACTTAGAGCGGCGCTGAGGATGCCGATGTTTTTGCTATGTCTTAGGAGGTTTATTCACAACTGGATTTTCTTTGGCATCGTCGTTGGTTGTTTTGGATGTGTCCACCATGTACACATCGTACGAAGAGGTGGCCGTCCGGCATTTAGTGAATGGCGGACTTTGATTTTGCTCCTCATCAGCATCGTCGTGAATACCGTCGATGTCTTTGGAGTCGTAATCAAGCGTGTCAGTTAAATCCTCGACTTTGGCTATGAAGTGGGTGGCGGGTGGTAAGCAAGTGTAACACCCTCGAATCGACTATAGCTCCCACGTGTCGAGGCATGACTTAGAGACATAATCGCATTGAAGGCATATGTCGCAAGTTAGGCAATCTTCACAACATCCCATGTAATATATAATGAAAGGGGAGAACATAGTTGGCTTACACTCGCCACGTCAATCAAGAACATAAATAACATTACATAATCCAAAACACTCATGGCCCGACTACGGTGCCAAAATAGAAGAGAACCCAACATGCGACACGGTCCCAATCACCCCCAACTGGGCACCACTACTGATCATCGGGAAAGGAAATGTAGTAACGCCCTGAGAGTCCTCGTCGAACTCCCACTTGAGCTCGTACTCGTCACCTGGAGCGGAATCACCTGGACCTGCATCTGGTGTAATAGTAATCTGTGAGCCACAGGGACTCAGCAATCTTGCACCCTCGCGATCAAGACTATTTAAGCTTATAGGAATGGTAAGGCAAATATATATGTGGAGCTGCAGCAAGCGACTAGCATATATGGTGGCTATCTTATTCGCAAAAGAGAGCGAGAAGAGGAGGCAAAGCACGAGTGAGAAACTAGAGGAACAACCTGCGCAAACATTATTCCAACACCGTGTCCACTTCCCGGACTCCGCCGAGAAGAGGCCATCACGGTAACACACTCAGTTGATTCATTTTAATTAATTAAGGTTCAAGTTATCTACAACCGAACATTAACAAATTCCCATCTGCCCATAACCACGGGCACGGCTTTCGAAAGTTCAATCCCTGCAGGGGAGTCCCAACTTAGCCCATGACAAGCTCTCACGGTCAACGAAGGAATAGACCTCCTCCCAAGACGTTCCGATCATACTCGGTATCTCGGTAACTCAAGACACTTCGACAGGTTAAAACAAGACCAGCAACACCGCCCGAATGTGCCGACAAATCCCGATAGGAGCTGCACATATCTCGTTCTCAGGGCACACTCAGATAGGTCAAGCTACGAGTAAAACCAACCCTCAAGTTTCCCCGAGGTGGCCCCGCAGGTTGCCCGGTTCGGACCAACACTCAGAGGGAGCACTGGCCCGGGGGGGTTAAAATAAGATGACCCTTGAGTCTGCAGAACCCAAGGGAAAGAAAAGGCTAGGTGGCAAATGGTAAAACCAAGGTTGGGCATTGCTGGACAAGCTTTAATCAAGGCGAAATATCAAGGGGTTCCCATTATAACCCAACCGCGTAAGGAACGCAAAATCCGAGAACATAACACCGATATGACGGAAACTAGGGCGGCAAGAGTGGAACAAAACACTAGGCGAGAGGCCGGGCCTTCCACCCTTTACCAAGTATATAGATGCATTAAGATAACATAGCAATATAATGATATCCCAACAAGTAAATAAAAGATGTTCCAACAAGGAACGGCCTCCAATCTTCACCTGCAACTAGCAACGCTATAACAGGGGCTGAGCAAAGCGGTAACATAGCCAATCAATGATTTGCTAGGACAAGGTGGGTTAGAGGTTTGGCATGGCAATTTGGGAGGCTGACAAGCAAAAGGTAGGCATCGTAGCATTGGCATAGCAAAAGAGCGAGCAAACTAGCATAGCAAAGATAGTAATGATTTCGAGGGTATGATCATCTTGCCTGCACAGTTGTCAGAGTTGACTGGATCCTCAAAAGCAAACTCAACGGGCTCCTCGGTAGCGAACTCGTCTCCCGGCTCTACCCAAACAAGACAAACAAGCAACAAGGATACAATCAACCACGTGCAAACTCAAACAATAAGATGCAATGATGGTATGCTATGCGGGATGCGATGCGGGATGCAAAATGCAAGATGTGACAGAAAATGCATGAACCTGGCCTCAACTTGGAATTCCAAGGGTTCCACTAGAGAGATGATATGAAATCGCTTGAAAACGATATAAAGAACGTCGGAATCGGAGTTACGGTTTGGAAATGGCAAGCGTTTTAAGATATGACACCGGTCTGCGATTTACAGCAAGTAGGCATCTAAATGCAACGAAATGAACATGCTACAACCACCAAACATGACAACAAAATACATGGCAGGGATGCACACAAGATGCTTAACAAAAGACTAGCACTGAGCCACGGCCAATTCATCCATTAGGAGGTTCAAACAAGCATGGCAAAAACGCAAATGCAAAACAGATCTCAGACTTAGTGAAATTAACACTTGTCTGAAATCTCAGATCACGAAGCCCTCTTCGGAGCGGCAAAACAACATGATACATGACCTGATTAAGACAAGTAAGAGCATGGCATGGAGCTACTCAACAATCTTAACAAAAGTCCCAAAGTGACCTGGGGCCAAAAGGGTTCACAAAATATACTAACGGGCACACGAACATAGCTAAAACACAATTAGTTTTCAGACTTAGTGAAAACTGAGACATGCTGAAATATAACTCACAAAGGCATGTAAACAAGCTCGATGCACTCACCACGGTGCAATTCATGGCAAGACAAGCATACATCCTTGAAGAAGGCACAAAATGCTAGCTAGACATGGCAAGAACAATGGCATAGCATGCACGGATCAACTACAATAGCATCGGCAAATCGCAAACGAGTTGACGATCTGCCCAGATTCACCACGAAGCAAAAGTAGAGCTCGATTGACTCAAGCTAGGGTGCTCCATAAATGCAAACAAAGATATGGATAGATAGAGCATAACATGATTAACAAAACTCCTTTACTGAACATCCTCAAAAGAGGCACGGATCACTAGAAAACAACACGAACATATGGCATCATGAACTAAAAAAATACCAGACTTAGTGAAAACTACTAAGTCCCTGAAAACAGATTTACCGGGTGCCTCACTTTGCAAGCTTGCACAAGTCACCACACACATCCTAAAAATGCATGGGTTGCACCTCTAGAAAGAAGACAAAATCCTTAACAAAACATATGAAGGACTCACAGGCATAGCATGCACACAATAATCATGGCAAAAATGACAAAAGTCTAAGATGAACTAGCAGATCTGACAATTAACTCACGGAGCCCTCTTCTAACAGCATTTCGGGCATCAAAATGAGCTCAAATGAAAATTATGCAATGGAATGAAATGATGTACTCGTCGAGACGAACATTTTGATATGCTATATGCATGAATCGGAGCTACGGATGCAAAGTTACGGAGCCACGAACAGGAGCATATGGACTGAAAATTTAGGGACTATTCACGTCGGAGCCACCTGGATGGCAGGGTGGTGCGTTGAGGGTGCTCGAGGGCTAGCAGCTCCGTTGGGCGCAGTGACTTGGTCGACCCATCCCAGGGGAGGTGCACGCGTTGTGATTGCTCATGTGGTGGGGACGACCGGAGGGTGGCAATTTGCCTCGGAACAAGCATTATTGCTGCGGTTGTGCCCGTCGGCGAGAGCAAGGGGCGCGAACGGAGTAACCCCCTCACCCGTACCTTATGGAGCGTGGCCATTGGGGCGCTGCTGATGTTGTTCTCCTCCTATGCCTCCTACTATTATGTCGCCCATGGGGGAAGTGGTGATGGTGCCACCTGCTCCGACCACGACCCCAGCAGCGTCCACATCCTTGCATGCCTCCACGTCCCTCGCAGGCTTCGAGGTGGATGGATGAGCCAAAGCACCGGATTTCTTCTTGGGCGCCATGGTCGATGGCGCCGTCGAAGGTGAAGATGGTGATCGAGACGATGTGTTGTACACGCCTTCAGGTTCGCGCAAGCGATCCTCCTACCTGGTGCGCAAAAGATGTCGCGGGCCACCTATGGGACTAGAGGGCCCCTTGCTGGTTCGGCGGGGGGGGCGTCGCATTGCACAAAGAGCATACGAGCGTGGGGCAGCATGTCAGAGATCACGCAGGCAATTTTACCCATGTTCGGGCTGCCGTGAGGTGTAAAACCCTACTCCTACTTTGGTGGATTGATGGTGGAAGAGTGGTGGCGGAGTGTAGTACACTTGCCCGGCAAGGGCGGCAGTGGCTACGCGCGTATAGGCGTGTTTGTTATCCAGCCTTCTAACCCTTTCTATGGTTGTCGTGGGCCTCCTTTTATAGATTAAGGGGCTACCACAATGGCAAAGTAGTCATTATGCACTGATAAGAAAGAAAACAGTGCTATCATTCCTAACTCTGCAAGCCGACAGGGTGCATTAAATGCACCACTTAACGTCACATCGTTGGTTGCCCGGCAAGCCTTACCGGGCTATTTTGCCAGCTTCACACCCTGTTCGCTTGACATGTCGCAGGACGGGTGTCGTTCTAGGGTATCTTTAGTAGAGAAAGGCTTCCATGTGGCGAATGGCTGCCACAAAGTCACTTTGCAGCTTGACACCACATTGATTGATGATGCGGGTCATGGTGGAGTAGTTGGGTGAGGTGGTTTTGCTCTCATGAGTCCCGACAAGTCCTTCTGGGACGTGTTGGGCGTCTTCTTCCGGGGGCAAGCTCTTGTCCTCGTGGCATCTTGATTCTTTGGCTTGATCTTGGTCCTCTTCGTTTGCATGTTGGTTCTTCGAAGCTCTTGGTCTCTTGCACTCTGGCATGGCCTGGTGCCTCAATCCTGTTCCTGTGCCTATGCATAGTCTGGGCAACAGACCCAAGGTTTGTTGCATCTAAAATCCTTTAATGATAAAATTGATAGTTCTGAGATTGTGGATCATGTCAAGAGACTCATCAGGGGTAGGATGCAAGGGTCAACAAGGGGCACACAAGGGCTAGTAATGTACTTGTTCAAGTGATATTAATTGAAAATGCCAAGCATCTCATTTTTCCAAGCATTAAAGAACTCTCCATCAAGCATAGGCACTCTACGTCTAAAACTTCCCACCGTAGACTCATCCATCTTCCTCCAATGGTGATTAAACCAAAGCAATGGAGACCAATGCCCTGATACCAATTGAAAGGATCGAGAAGAGGTGTCTAGAGGGGGGTGATTAGACCCTCAACAAGCAAAAGTAGCAATTTTTAAGTTTTTCAAGTTGAGGTGGAGTTTTAGCACAAGTTTAGGAATTCACAATACATTTTAGGCAAGCATGGCAAGAGTTTATGAGCAGCGGAAAATAAAGCATGCAAGTTTCAAGAAAGTAAAGGGATGGGATTGGAGTGTGCAAACGCAATTGGAGACACGAAGGAATTGCCTCACTTGGGTAGATCTTCACGAAGTAGGCGATGTCCTTGCCCTTACAAACTCCTTGATTCAACTTCAAAATCTTGAGGAGGCTCCCAAGTGACACCTAACTAATCTAGGAGACACCACTATCCAAAAGGTAATAGATGGTGTGATGATGATGAACTCCTTGCTCGTGTGCTTCAAATAATAGTCTCCCCAACACTCAACTCTCTCTCATAGATTTGGCTATGGTGGAAAGATGATTTGACTGGAAAGCAACTTGGGGAAGGCTAGAGATCAAGATTCTTGTGGTTGGATTGGAATGTCTTAGTCACAACACATGAGTAGGTGGTTCTCTCTCAGAAAATTAGTAGTGGAAGTGTAGGCACGTTTTGATGGCTCTCTCTCGAATGGACAGGAGGGTGGAGGGGTATATATAGCCTCGACACAAAATCTAACTGTTACACACATTTGAGCCAACTCGGTAAGACCGAATATATGAACTCAGCGAGACCAATTCTGTTCAAAATGTGAATGTTAGGATTTTTGGTGGGACCGACATGATCAACTCGGTGAGACCGATGTGCTAGGGTTAGGGTAAAATCTCATCTCGGTTTGACCGGTTACTCAAACTCGGCGAGACTGATTTTAGTAATGAGCAAACAGAGAGTTGGTTAAGAAAACTCGGTGGGGCCGACTGCATATTTCGGTGAGACCGAAATAGTTGCAACAGGCAATAGAGAGTTTGCAAGCCCATCACGGTGAGACCGAGATCCCATCGGTGAGACCGAACTGATTAGGGTTTCCGGGAGTGGCTATGTCAAGTGAACCCAATGGCGTCGTATGGATCAAATTGGTGGGGTCGAGTTTGACTTTAGGTTTTGGACATATTTGGATTTGAGAAAGTGGTTGAGGGCTTTGGAGCATATCACTAAGCATTTTGAGCAAGTAGACCATTAAGCAACACCTCATCCCCTTTTAATAGTATTAGCTTTTCCTATGGGCTCAATGTGATCTTGGATCACTAAAATAGAAATGAAGAGTCTTGAGCCTTTTCCAATCTTTGTCCTTGGCACCTTGAAGGGGTTCCACATCCTCTTGTCCTTGCCGTTGAACTTCCTGAAATATGCTAGATGAAAGTATTAGTCCAACAAGATATATGTTGACATTAATTACGAAAATCACCCAGGGAGCACTTGTGCTTTCAACCTCCGCCATGTTGTGCTCGTCGCCGGCAGCAGACGCAGCGGCTAAGTCATAAGCCACCGAGCCCCTCTCCTACCAGTTGTCCCCGTGTAGCCTGACTGGTTGTCGAGCTACGCCACCACCGGGGAGACCCTGGTTCGACCCCCTTCATTCGCAATAACCCCCCCTCCCCCTTTTCTTTTCCTTTCACTCTCCCATTGATAGGCCAGACCCCCCTGTCATACTCACCGACAGATGGGACCCACTACTCATCCTTACATGTGCACCACCCCCACATGTCAGCCTCTCCCTCTCTTTTTCTTTTATTTCATATCTAGGTAATATTCCATTTCTGGCATATGTAATATTTCCATTACGGGGCAGTCCAGATATGGACATTTCCCATTTGGGTAGTTTCCAATTCTGTCATATCCATTTATGGCAGCATTTCACTTAATACATTTGGGAGAATTTTTCTACAGTAGCCCCTACATATTATATATGTTTTTGGGCTAGAAAAATGCAATGAATCCATTGGTGGCATCCATTTCTTCATTTGAGAAAGTTTGCACACATTTCATTTTTACATTACCTTGTTGTTTTGTCATTTATGTGGATAGTGATGCAAATGTGATATGTGATAACTTTGTTCATGAACATGCTCTTTTACATGCCATCTTCATGCTAGAATTTACTCCATGCCATAAAGTGCACTGTGATGAGTGCCACAACCTTGCTAACATGAGAACATGAATCTATTTCTACCATGCCACGCTTATTTGCTGAGTCTGAATCTGTTATATTATGTGGCCATGTTTAGTTGATACTATCATCAAATCTATGCATAATCTGGAGGTGTTCAGTAAGCATGTTTTGAATATTATGTTATGCTCTATCCATCCATGTCCTTGTGTGCAATTATAGCCTACTGTAGCTTGTTCTTATCATGCTCTCAATTTGCTTGAAATATATATATATATATATATATATATATATATATATATATATATATATATGTCAGCCTGTTAACATCACGTTCATTTTTCCAAAGTGTATAGCTTGTGTTTTGTGCATCCTATGACCATATTCCTGACATGATTAGTAGCACAAACTTGCCAGTTTATTGTTGGTTGTATTTGCATGCCATGATATGCTTTGCGGTGAGTTAACCAAGCTTGCAAGCATGCTTAATTAATTCTATTCCTGCCATGTCTAGTAAATTCCACTGTTTGAAAACATGTTATCATTTGCAATCTTGCCATGTTGTTTCAAACGTGTTCTAGTGGTTTCTAGCAGTAGCTTAGTAATCATGTTTTGTAGTGCTTGATATGTACTACACTGCCACGCCTTTTATTTCCATGTTGGAGTGTTGTAGCATATTTAAATGTTGCATCTTAAGTGCCATGTTGTTGTTATTGTCAGTTTTGCATTGTTTATTGTTTTGCTCACCGTTTGAGTTGTGTGCATCCGTTCCTTGTGTTCTTTATATCATTTTCAACTGAAATCTTCTGATCCATCTAGTGGCATGCTTGGATTACCAAGATTGTGACATGTTCATCGTTTCTCCTTCCCTCTCGTTTGCACCCCTTCTGAGGCAACCCATATGCATTGCACATCATATCTTGCATTCCATGACATGTCATTGCACCGTGATTGATTGTTGTTCCATTGTTGTGTTCTTGCTTTGGGTAGAGCCGGGAGACGAGTTCGTCTATGAGGACCTTGTCGAGTATGTTCACGAGGAGCAAGCTTTTGTTCCCACTGAGGACATTTCAGGCAAGATGATCATTACCCTCACTTCTATCTTTATTTGCTAGTTGTTTGTTTTATCGCTATGTCGCACCACCTACCACTTGTTTATATAGCCTCTCATATTTCCATGTCAAGCCTCTAACCCACCTTTCTAGCAAACCGTTGTTTGGCTATGTTACCACTTTTTCCCAGCCCCTCTTATAGCGTTGCTAGTTGCAGGTGTAGTGCAGGTTTTTCCATGTTGGGACAAGGATATGTTGGGATATCACAATATCTCTTATATTTATTTAATGCATCTATATACTTAGCAAAGGGTGGAAGGCTTGGCCTTTTGCTCGGTGTTTTGTTCCACTCTTGCCGCCTTAGTTTCCGTCATACCAGTGTTATGTTCCTTGAATTTGTGTTCCTTACATGGTTGGGGTTTATGGGCCCCCCTTGACAGTTCACTTTGAATAAAACTCTTCCAGCAAGGCCCAACACTGGTTTTACCATTTTCCTAATAACATCAAAAATTTGCATTGGGAGTAATTAACCCAAGGATTCTTAATCAACAACCCGGGCCAGTGCTCCTCATGAGTATTGGTCTAAAACGGGCAGACTGTGGGGCCACCACTGGGCAACTCGAGGATTGGTTTTACTCGTAGGCTTTCCCATCCGATCGTGGCCTGAGATGAGATACATGTGGCTACTATCAGGGTGTCGGCAGGTCGGGAGGTCTTGCTAGTTTTGTTTTACCATTGTCAAATGTCGTGTGAACCGGGTTGTTCCAGGAGGAGGATTTTCCTCCGTTGATCATGAGAGCTTGTCATGGGCTAAATTGGGACACCCCTATAGGGTATAAACTTTCGAGAGCCATGCCCGTGGTTATGTGGCAGATGGGAGTTTTTAATATCCGGTTATAGTGAACTTGAAGCTAATCTCACTAAAACACACTAACCACGTGCGTAACCATGATGACCTCTTTTCGACAAGGTTCAGGAAGAGAACGCGGTGGGGTTATGTTTGAACATAAGTAGTTCAGGATCACTTCCTGATCATTGTATGATATTTATGCTTTTATGGGGCAACTGTTGCCTGGATCTCGTATTCTATCTTTCCACTTGGTTGTATGAATTTTTATGCCACCGTGCTATGCGTCTGAAATGCGATTGTGCCCCAATCATGAGTTCATCACATGATTGAGATAGAACTGCATCTTGGGTTTTACAAGTTGGTATTCAGAGCCATACCGACTATAGGAGCCTTTACTTGATCGAACCATTGATGAGTCTAGAAGAAAATTCTTTCGAGTCATAGTTGTCAGATTTTAGGTTCTGGCAAAAACCCTTAAGGTTCGAACTCTAGGGTGCGCACGAAGATCTCCCCCTGCCAACTCACGCCCTCAACCTGGCCACGATCTCAAAGGCAAGCTCGATGAAATCGCAACACAAGGGACACAAGATTTATACTAGTTCAGGCCACCGTTGTGGTGTAATACCTTACTCCAGTGTGGTGGTGGTGGATTGCCTCTTGGGCTGAGGATGAACAGTACAAGGGGAAGAACAGCCTCCTAAGGAGAGGTGTTCTTGTGCTTGGTGAACTTGTGGCTGTCTAGGTCGGTCCCTCTCTAATGTGGTGGCTACTCCTATTTCTAGAGGCCCTGTTCCTCTCCCCAAATATTGAGCGGGAAGGGAGCCAACAACAGCCAATTCGAAAGGGGACAGCTAGTACAGCTTATCCTGACAAAAGTAGTCTTTGCCTGCCAAAGGCTCTGGTGGTGACGCCGTCTTGGGCTCCAAGGTGACCTCCATCTTGCCGTCCTACTAGTCTTGGTCTTGTTGTACAGATATGGAAACCTTTGCTTGATGCCTCGGTACTCTGCGTCTGTGCTTGCCTCCTTAGCACCAAAGAGGAAACAAGGACATTGTGCACGATGGCGCCCGCCTGGTCTCGATCGTCATGGCTCGCGTCACTGGAACCTCGCGAGGTTTGTCTTTCCTTGATCTCTCCGCCCCTCGCGATCCATCCTCGTGAGGCCGCTCCTGAGGAGGTCTAGTGTCGTCCGCCTCGCGAGGGTCTTGCATGCTTGTTGGTGAAGATGGGTCGTACGGGCCCGCTTGCAGAGCCACGCCATGGGCCGCTGGCAGGCAAGTCTGGGACCCCCGTTCCCAGAACGGCGACAGTAGCCCCCAGGCCCAGGTCCACTCAGGCTTGGTTTCGAGGCGAAGCCAAAGGGCAAGTGTGGAGCACCGCGGACCCCAATAGCCTGCGGCCTTGGTCGACGTGTGGCGATTGATTGGACGTGGGCATCTCCGCTTGCCCACGTTGCCTCGGCAACTGCCCGATTTGACGAATCCTTACTGTATGCAAGGAAAAACCATCATTACATGTGATCATGAGGGGTGCTGGTTGGCCTTCTCCTGCTATAAATGGGGAGGGGGCAGAGCCTCCGTTGCCCATCTCTTCCCATTCCGCTTGCATCTCCCCCTTTGCTCCATCGCCAGTTGCGACACTATGGCACCATCGAAGAGGTTCTCTGCCGCGGAGAAGGGGAAAGCCCCTCGCGAGGGGCCCAGCTCCCCGGTGCCCAAGCGTGGATGCGGCCGTCCATGCAAGCACACTGTGACCCCCGCCGCGGCCCCCCGCAGTCGTGGTGGGCCTGCCTCGCATGGCAGGGGTCGCTCCGGTTGATGAAGGGCGACGTGCCATGGTCGCATGGCCTCCCTGGCCGCGCTTCCACTCCACGGAGGTGCTACCGGAGTTCGTTTGCTGGTCGGAGAACTCGTCCGACAACTGGCTTCAGCTCACGCGCTTCTTCGTCGGCAACCTACCGACCTCGCGTCCATGTGGGCTCTGGCTACAGGTGGACGGATGCTGCAGCAGGGCCTCATGGGTCGAGGTAGAGGTCTCCGTCGCGGGCAACATAGCCCTGGCCCATGGCTGGCAGACGTTTGCCCGCACGCGCGGCCTGGGAAGGCGGTGCACCCTCCATTTCAAGTACTACAGTGACGCGACCCTCTATGTGAGGGTGTTTGGGGAAGATGGTCGCTGCGCCAGATGCTACCCCGAGGTCAACGATGGCGAGGAGGTGCTCGGCCTTGGCGATGGTCATGATGAGGATGAGGGCAAACCCGCCCTTGGGGCCAACCACGTCTCGTCCAGCTATAGCGGCTCTTCCTCTGGCGACAGCTCCAGCAGCGGTGGTTACGGCCAGCCGCCACGCAGCCGCGCCCGCTTCGAAGGCGGCAGTGGGTTGTCTTGTCACCGCGCCTCCATGAAGCGCGAGGAGGGGTTTGGCTGAGTTCGGGACGGCGCCAAGAGCCCGCCCTCGTGGATCGCGGTAGGGGCACGTGCCATTTTTATTCCGGTCTTCCCTTCCTTCATGTATTAAGAAAGAAGCCAGTATGGGTCCCGAAGGGGCGTGCAACAAACTGTCATTTCTTAAGTATTATGCTATGTTTATTGTTCTTGTGTCGTGTCGCAACATCATCGTTTTATGTAGGGATAACTGAGCTTGACTTGCTCGGAGTAGTCTCCTCCTCATGAGGCGCTTGCTTCCTGGTGCCTGTCGAGGCCACCTTGTCTTGGTAGGCGCTTAGGAACTGCAAAAAATTCGTTAAGAGGCTTAACGTTCACCTGAGCCTTGGTCACAGGCGACGCTGGCCTTGACCCAGCACTTTGTATCGCGGTAGCCGAGGGGCACAGATTAGGAGAGGTCCGCCAGCTTGAGGGCTCGAATGAGGGTGCCTAGTGAAAAGTAGACAAAAAGCAGAAAAGGGAAAATGCTCACGAGGGCACCCGTCCAGCCCCCTCGCGAGGAATGCGAGAGAGAGAGTATAGGCTAAACTGAAGACGGAAACAGAGGCAGAAGGCAACGGAACCAAATCAGTGAAGAACACCAGAAGCAAACTTCAATTAAAAGAGGGGCGAGCCAACTTCGGAAAGCAAATGAAAAGCCGCATCCGGCACCTAGTCTAGTCTTCATGTCTTCTCACCAGCGCGGAGCTAAGTGCTTCCACTAAGACGTGGGAGGGAGCCCCTGAGGCCCAAGGGTGGCACTCCTGAGACTCCGAGGCGTGTATAGCCCCACTCATTATTACGTGAGACTGTCACGGGCGGAGAGCTTCACAGGAACGGGGCCTTGCTTCACAGGCACTGGGCCTTGCTTCATGGGTAGAACTTCCGGAGGTGCTGGATGTTCCAGGTGTTCTGGATGGGTACCCCATCCTGTGTCTCCAGGCACGCGGCGCCAGGCCTGGAGACATGGACGACCTTGAACGGGCCCTCCCACATGGGTGAGAGCTTATGTAGCCCTTCCCTGGAGAGAACCTGCCTCAGGACGAGGTCACCCACCTCGAGCGTCCTGGAGCGGACGCTGTGTAACACCCCGGATGTAACTTACCATATTTGTATTCCAACTCTTGCCATTTTCGGCTCTAAGTTATGAGATTCCCTCATGGTTGGGTTTTGTCTCTCTTTTGCATTTTGTCCATGTCATGCATTTCATATCATGTCATCATGTGCATCGCATTTGCATACGTGTTCGTCTCATGCATCCGAGCATTTTCCCCGTTGTCCGTTTTGCAATCCGACACTCCTATGTCCTCCGGCGCCCCCTTTTGCCTCTTTTCGTGTGCGAGTGTTAAACGTTCTCGGAATGGGCCGAGATTTGCCAAATGGCCTTGGTGCACCACCGGTAGACCGCCTGTCAAGTTTCGTGCCATTTGGAGTCTGTTTGATACTCCAACGGTTAACCGGGGAACCGTAAAGGCCTCGTGTGTGTTGCAGCCCAACACCCCTCCAAAGTGGCCCAATAACCCATCCAAACCACCTCCACCCTCTCGGCCGTTCGATCACGATCGCGTGGCCGAAAACCGCACTCCATTTGGACTCTCCTAGCTCCCTCTACATATAAATAGACCTCCCCCTCCGAAATTCGCGGATGAACCCTAGCCTTCTTCCATCCCGCGCCGCCGGACATGTTCGGTTTGGCCAGACAAAAATTGCACCACCGCCCTCAGCCACTCCCGTGTTGCCACGTGGCGCATCTGCTGCCCCTGCTCCGCCGGCCCGCTAGGCCCGGGACGGGCACCCCGAGCCCGCAGCGCTCCTCCGCCACCCGCGCCTCGCCCACGACCTCGCTCGCTGCACCCCGCAGCTCGGCTTCGCCCGTGACCTCCACGCAGGTCACCCCGCCGCCGACTGACTACGGCTGCCGCCGCCACCGTCGCGGTGCCTCGCCGCCGCCGCCCACGTGGTGCTACGCCGCGTTGCCGACCGAATCCGGCAAGCTCCGCCGTCTCCGGCCATTCCTTCCTCTGCTCCGGCCACCGCGAGGACTCCGGCGATCTCCTTCTCTGGCCAACCTCGTCACTCGCGCAACTCAGATCCAGATCCAGTCTAGACAAACCCTAGGGTTGACCCAAAATTCCTCTAAGTCTTCTATTTTTGCATTCTGAAGCCCTGTTCATCATGCCATAACTCCTCATCCGTAGCTCCGTTTTGCATGCATGATATATCAAAATGTTCATCAGGATGTGCTCTTCATTTTGTTCCATTGTGACATGCTTGTTTGATTCCGTATTGATGCCCAAATCGTTGATGCAAGAGTGCTATAAAATGTTAGTTGCTGATTCTTAGCATAGTATGAGCATTTGTCTTTTTTGCTACAATTGATGTGTGCTGCATATGGACTTGAGCTTTACAAGTGTTTTGGGCTATGCCATGCCATCTTTACAGGGGTGTATGCCATGTATTTTTGTGATCAATGTGGTGACTAGCACAAGCATGCAAAGTAGCTATCGTAATATTGCTGATTTCAGGGACTTAGAATTTTACTAAGTCTTTGCTCTGCTGTTATTTTTATGCCATGTATTCGTGTTGCTACAGTGAAATCCATGCTTATTTTGAGTATGTTCAGTAAGGATGTTTTGGACATATGGTTATGCTTTATCCATCCATGCCCCTGTTTGCAATTATGGAGTGCCCTAGCATGACTCAATCTTGCACTACTTTTGCTATAAAATGTTCCTGGCAGATTGTTTACGTGTTAATCAATTTTGCCAAGGATGTTGTAGTGGATCCATGCATGCTATGAGATTGTTCTTGTCATGGTTAGCTTCATGAACATGTATTCTTGCTGATGATATGCTTATGTTGTCATGCAATGCCTTGTGTTGAGTGAATCGAGCTCGAAAACATGCCTTCATAACTCTGTTTTGCCATGCTCAGTTTTTCTGCTAAGTCTGAATCTGTAAACGAAACTTTCTATGTTTACATGGGTGCCATCATATTTTCTTTGCCCTTTTGGCTTATAGTCAGTAAGGGACTTTTGTTCTATGCTTTGAGTAGATTCATGCAATGCCTTGTATTGCTATGATGCGGCACCATATACGGAGACTGATGTTTCATTGCCGGAGAAATATATCGTGCCAGCTAAACGCACTGGAAAAAGAAATCAGGCCATGCTGCGCATAGCTCCCGAGACACAGGTATTACAGATTGGCACAATGACCTATCAAATTGTACCACGGAAGGAAGTGAAGCCCACTTTTCGAACCCCATGCAATCATGATACAGAGGGAAAGATGCAAGTCAAATTATTTTGACGTATCAAGGATTCAGAAGGATGCATGCGTTTTTCCTTTTCATTAGTACTAGTTCATTTCCTTTTCAATAAGTACTAGTCTGTTTTTTGTCTTTTGTGATCAAGCATGCCAGACTATTAGATTAGTTAAGATGTGATTAGGAAGATAGGAAAGAGAGTCCGTGTAGTACTCTTCTTGTTAGTCGGTTGTGCCTGGTCGTTTTACTCGCCTATATAAAAGGCCGGCTTCGGCCGTGTACGGGGGAGGTTGGTTTTAGATTGTTTTTTGGATTCTCATGGACAGAGTCAAGTCGGGGTATCTTCCCTTGACCAGATAATACTAGTTGATGAGTTGAATACTTTGTGTGTTCCGGCTAGGAGATTGGAGGCATCAACTTCTAATTTGTTGCTGATCTTTTGAAGATCGTCCACGTACTTCTTTTATTGGGTGTGCGTGTTGTTTTTGTGGTGATTGCATCTACAAGATTGTGAGTGCCACATTGTTTCAGGTGACACCGTACCGTGAAAGATTGGGAAATTTATTCGTGCCGTCGTTTTTCTATTGACGGTCGCATCAAGTGGTATTCAGAGCAAGGTTGATCACGGTACAATTTTTTCCTGCTATTTGATTCAACTGTTTCAAAGATGGTGAACTCGCAGCATGACAAATCTGATCATGAGGAGGTCGATGAGCTTCCGGAGGGTTTGGAGATAAGTGATGATTTGCGTATTCATCTGATGGCGATCAAGGGAGCCAACAAGAAGCTTGGGACAAGGGTGGAGGAGTTGTCTGCAAATATTGTAGGCGTCGAGGATAGGTTGAACGAGCGTTTGACTGCCAGCGACCGACAGCGCACTGATAGTCTACAGGTGGTGACTGAGAGTCTTAATCGGCTCACCGCAGCAGCTCAGCGCCTTCAGGCGAGAGATGTGGCACCCCAGCAGTCCCGCTCACCACGACGACGTCGTGACCACGGCAACGACGATGATGGTGATTTTTCTGAGGATTCTGATGCCCGTGGAGGATTACCCCACCGACCACGGCATGATGTTGGGGCTCACCGCCATGCTAGGCGGCGCCGTGACTATGGTGGCAATGGTGCCCACTAGGATGATGGTTTGGGTCAAATCAAGATAACCATACCTGAATTCTCTGGACGTTGTGCTGATCCGGAGAAATATTTGGAGTGGGAGATGCGCATAAATCAGATTTTTGATGGTCACAACTACTCCGATGAGAAGAAGGTTCGTGTTGCATCTATGGAATTTACAGAGTATGCTCTTGTATGGTGGGATAATAAGAACCGTACTCACGAGCGACCAGCGACATGGGCTAACATGAAGCAAATCATGAGGGAACGTTTTGTGCCTGCTTACTACACTCGCCAGCTTTATAGTAGACTGCGTCATCTAGTGCAAGGTACGAAATCAGTTGATGAGTACTATAAGGAGATGCAAGTTTTGATGATCTGTACAGTTGTGCGTGAGTCTGCGGAGGCGTCCATGTTACGTTTCTTTGAGGGGTTAGAAGAAAAGATTCGCGACCATGTTGATTTAATGCAATATAATGATATTCATGAGTTGCTTCATCAAGCGGAGCGTCCTGAACGTTGGGTATTGGAGAAGCAAGCTTCAGAGACTCGTCCAACTTACAACAGTGGGTGGCGTGGTTCTTCTCCTATTGATGGTGGGTTTAGTGCTAAACCGACCCCTTCTTATAAGTCAGGAAGTATTGAACAGAGCAAAGTGGTGGCTGCGCCAAAGGAGGTTTATCAGGTTTCATCTAGTGCGACATCATCACATCACCGTAATATTATTTGCCACAAGTGTGGAGGACGTGGACACATGAAGCATGAATGTTCCAATCAACGAAGGGTTCTACTTGTTAATGCAGAATATATTTCAGAATCTGAAGATAAGACACGTAAGTAAGAGGATGGAATCGAAAGAGGTCATGATGATACTATATTATGTTATCCTCAAGATGATCCTGATATGGAGAGTTTGCTAGCACATAAGGTCCAGCGAGATGACAAGACCATTGTTGAACAAGGGCAGCGGCGGAGTATTTTTCAAACTGCATGTACCATCAAGGGAGAAGTTTGCAAACTTATAATTGATGGTGGCAGTGCTAGCAACATGATTAGCAAGGATGTGGTGGAGTCTCTTTTGTTGCCAACATGGGAGCACCCAAGACCATACTATATGAAGTGGATAAATGATGTTGGCAAAGTGAAGGTAACTCATAGGGTGAAGGTTCCTTTTTCTGTTGATGGCTATGTTGATAAGGTGCAATGTGACGTTATGCCACTACATGTTTGTCACCTTATTTTGGGGCATTCGTGGCAGCATGATGTTAACGCTCTTCATCATGGGCGAACAAATAGGTACACTTTTATGCACAAGGGTGAGTTCTATGCTATTCTTCCTAAGGATGCATAGAATATAAAGTGTACTATAGAAGTGTTCAAGAAAAAATCTACAAGGCCTAAGTCGAAACCGAGGACGGTTTGTTTTCAAGGAAGGGAGGATGACACGACACCATATACGGAGACTGATGTTTCATTGCCGGAGAAATATATCGTGCGCTAAACTGTAACGCCCTCGATGCGGCTATATCTCCCACGTGTCGAAGCACGACTTAGAGGCATAACCGCATTGAAAGCAATGTCGCAAGTGAGGTAATCTTCACAAACAACCCATGTAATACATAAGGGAAAGAGATACATAGTTGGCTTACAATCGACACTTCACAAAATTACATGAATAAAGCATTACAACATCCAAATACAATCAAGGTCCGACTACGGAACCAAAATAAAAGAAGAATCCCAAAAGCGACAAGGTCCCCCGATCGACCCCAACTGGGCTCCACTACTGATCAACTAGAACGAAACAACACAAAGGACAAGATCTTCATCGAGCTCCTCCTTGAGCTTGCTTGCGTCATCTGCACGGACTCATCGGCACCTGCAAGCTGGTTTTGATAGTATCTGTGAGTCACAGGGACTCAGCAATCTCACACCCTCGCGATCAAGACTATTTAAGCTTATGGGTAAGGTAAAAGGTATGAGGTGGAGCTGCAGCAAGCGACTAGCATGTATGGTGGCTAACCTACGCAGAAGAGAGCGAGAAGGGGAGGCAAAAGCACGGTCGATAAAAGTATGATCAAGAAGTGATCCTAGAACAACCTACGTCAAGCATAACTCCAACAGCGTGTTCACTTCCCGGACTCCGCCGGAAAGAGACCATCACGGTTACACACACGGTTGATGTATTTTAATTAAGGTCAACTTCAGGTTTTCTACAACCGGACATTAACAAATTCCCATCTGCCCATAACCGTGGGCACGCTTTCGACAGTTCAAATCCCTGCAGGGGTGTCCCAACTTAGCCCATCACAAGCTCTCACGGTCAACGAAGGATATTCCTTCTAGCGGGAAGACCCGATCAGGCTCGGAATCCCGGTTACAAGACATTTCGACAGGTAAAACAAGTCCAGCAAAGCCGCCCGATGCGCCGATAAATCCCGATAGGAGCTGCACATATCTCGTTCTCAGGGCACACCGGATAGGTCAAGCTATGAGTAAAACCAACCCTCGAGTTGCCCTGAGGTGGCCCCGCAGGCTGCCCGTTTCGGACCAACACTCAGAGGAGCACTGGCCCGGGGGGGTTTAAAATAAAGATGACCCTTGAGTACGTGAAACCCAAGGGAAAAGAGGCTAGGTGGCGAATGGTAAAACCAATGTTGGGCATTGCTGGAGGAGTTTTATTCAAGGCGAACTGTCAAGGGGTTCCCATTATTACCCAACCGCGTAAGGAATGCAAAATCCGGGAACATAACACCGATATGACGGAAACTAGGGCGGCAAGAGTGGAACAAAACACTAGGCAAAAGGCTGAGCCTTCCACCCTTTACCAAGTATATAGATGCATTAATTAAATAAGAGGTATTGTGATATCCCAACAAGTAAACATGTTCCAACAAGGAACAACATCTCCATGTTCCAACAAGGAGCAAACTTCAATCTTCACCTGCAACTAATAACGCTATAAGAGGGGCTGAGCAAAGCGGTAACATAGCCAAACAACGGTTTGCTAGGACAAGGTGGGTTAGAGGCTTGGTTCACAATATGGGAGGCATGATAAGCAAGTGGTAGGTATCGCAGCATAGGCATATCAAAAGAGCGAGCAACTAGCAAGCAAAGATAGAAGTTATTTCGAGGGTATGGTCATCTTGCCTGAAATCCCACAAGGAAGAAGAATGCGTCCATGAAGAAGACAAACGGACGTAGACGAACGAATCTTCACAACACGACGTTACCGGATTACCGAGACGAAGTACACCTGAAAGAAAGCAAACAACAAAGTAAACAACCACTACAACAACATGGCACGATGCGCAAACAAGTATGATGCATGTCCGGTTTAATGAAGCATGGCATGGCAAAGTGCACAAACAATACTACAAATTAAGTGGAGCTCAGTATGCAAAGAGATACATATTGAAGAAAACACCACATGACTTATTTAGTTCTCTCTTGTTTAGGGACTCAGCAATATTAAATGTTGGTTAGCATGGCAAGAGGTGAAGCAAAAAGAAAACTACCTATCTAGGCATGTTTAAATGAGGCCGGAACAACAAACAACAAGTCCGGAAAAATCCCCATGTGCAATTTAAGGATTTGTTACTGTTCAGCCCTAAACACAATTTTAGAGTTGTTAAACATGCAAAACAAGTACATCATGTTAAACTAGGCATTTTTCTACCCCATTTACATATAAAGTTTATTAAATTCCGAGTTACGGTTATTTAGTTATGAGTTAAAGCATTTTAACATGGCATAGGAGTAAATTTAACCAAACATCATTTTAAGCATTTCAAACATAGATGAAAGTGGCAAATTATTAAACTAGATGAAATTATAAGCAAGTTACATATATAAATTATTTACATATGATGCACAGTTCTGGAGTTATTAAATGCATGATCATGAGGGTTTTTTTGCAAATTGGCCAACTCTGGATAATTAGCTAAAATTGCAGGCAGGAAAAAAAACACTATACGGGCCGAAGCTGAGATCTAGCCCAGGGCGTGGGGAAGCTGCTCACATCGGGCCAAAACTGGCCGAGCCGGCTGGATGCAGGCGCTAGGCCTTGCTGGCGAGGTCAATGGGGCGGGCTGAACCGAGCGGGACTCGATGCAGAGAAGATGCAGCGGCTGCTGCTCGTTGTAGGGGAAGCAGAGGCCGGCGACGATGGACTTGGCAAAGGGCGGCGCGACAAGGGACTTGGCGGGGCGAAGGTGCACGGGAACCGACCGGATCCGTGGCCACGACGGCGGAGCAAAGGAGATCCGGTCCAGATCGGGGCCGGATGCGAACTTGAACGGCGACTGGGCAAAACAGCGACGAGGCATCGCAGAAACCTGACGAAAGAGACAGAGAGAACTGAGAGAGAGAACAAGGGGAAGAAAGAGAGAGGCGGGAGGAAGGGCGCGGTCCTGCTGGTCTTGCGTGCTCAGGGCGAAGCGACCAAGAGGAGGGAGCTTGAGCTCGTCCGCTCGTGCACGGGCACGAGGTGAAGGAGGCTGCGGCGCCAGCCTTGAGGCGGTGCTGCTGCAGGGAGGAGTCCGGCGTGACGAGTCGCCGGCGCGACGAGGTGGAGGTGAGGTCGAGGCAGGAGCTCCGGCTCGGGAAGGAGTTCGGGCACTGGGCGAGGCAGAGGCTCGCAGCAGGGGAGGAGCACGACGTAGGGGCTTGAGCCCGCGGGGGTCCTGGTGGCGCGGTTTCGTTGGAGCTCGAGGGAGAGGGCACCGCAAGGCGGCTGGCTGCAGTGTGGTTGGGTGGATGGATCGAGGGGAGATGATGGTTGGCCCGGGATGGATTTGGGAGGATCCCAAGGTGCGAGGCGAGTGGGTGGATGCGGCTGATCCGAGGAGGGGGAAGGTTGTAGGTGGCGGCGGCAAGGGGGGACAAACAGCCTAGAATTTAGGGTTTGTCCAAAATAGGCTAGGACTGGAGTATATATACATCACAGACTAGGTTAGGGGCTACCTCGTCCCTCCGATCGAAATCGCATGATCGCGAAAAAATAGCTAGGGAGTCCAATTAACAAAACGGAGATGTTTTGTATATGTTTGGGGATGATCCGGACACAAAGGTGACGACTGCCCGGGTCGGGCCCGGGACAAATTCGGACACGCACGTGAGGGGTTCGATGCACTGTGCAGAGAGGGTTTCGGACCGTGCGGTCGCATCGGACCACTCCGAAAGCGAAGAGGGGAAGGAGGATGGACTAGGTGGGCTGTGGCGAGACTGCGAGGGGGAGAAGAGAGAGAGAGGGCCCGGCATCTGTTTCCGGAGACCGAAAACGTCCGACGTTAGATCGACTATATTGTCGCTATAGTTAACGGTTGGGCTATCAAACAAACTCTGAATGCGATGAAACTTGACAAGCGGTCTATCTACACTATAATAAGACCGCACGTCAACTCTCATCCCATTCCAAGAACATATTCCGGCCACTTATAAAATACTATTTCGGACATGCCGCTGGCGCGTGCAAGTGTGTCTGGACTCGGAACGGACAACAGAGAGAACTGGGGAAATCCGGATGGATGCAAGTTTTGAAAACATGATGATGCAATGCATATGATGACATGATGAAATGCAACACGCAAGCAAAAGACATGGCAATGACGGCGAATAACTGGAAGACACCTGGCGCAACGGTCTCGGGGCGTCACAACACTCACCCACTACGAGACGATCTCGTCCCGAGATCTAGAATGGCACCGGAGGGCAAACGGAAGAGAAAGAGAAAGGTAAAATTAAGTTGCTTCTTTGACAATTAAGTGAAACCAAGGAACCTTGAAAAGGTTAAGCCAGCTCGAGAAAAGAATACAACGGAGATAAATGAAGTTGAAAACACTCCATTAGAAAAGATGAACTAGGAAGAACAACTTCGGGCAGAACTCTGATTGAAAATAAAATGAATTGAATAAGAACTTGGTAAGATGAGAAGATACTTGATGAAAGCACAACACACTGCCTACAGAACTATTGAATGAATGGAGAAAGGCATAAGAAAGGTCTCGGACAGCACTCCGGTTGAAAAGAGATGCAAGGCTTGATAAGGTGAAAAGAACTTGAGCAAAAGGCACAACCCTTCGGTTAAATGGATAGGCATGAAAAGAACATGATCTTTGACAAAAATGAGATGATGGTTTGAAAAGAGCAACATGACAATGCCTCCGGAACAAAAGAATAGAAGATAGATAATTGAAATAGGAGAATGGAGAAGAAAATGCCAACTTCTGCCACAAAAGAACTTGAAAAGGTATCCTTAGGAGAAGGGTCGAACGGAGTTGTTGGAAACACAACAACAAAAAGATAAGCTTGATATGGTCTTATGGAATACAACTCAAAATATGCGGTGACAACCTGCCACTCACAGGAAAAAATTGGATTGATATGAACAAATTGATGAGAAAGTCTATCGCACCAGAAAGGATAAATGAAGAAATTGGATCATTGATAAACACCATGAGAGTGACAATCCTTAAAGGAAAGCTTTAGGTGAAATATAACCCAAGATAATTCCAATGAAGAAAAAGATGGATTTAAAATATCTCATTCTTGACAACATGTGAATCATGAAAACATGAACTCAAATGATCAAGAATGACATAATACCACCTCCAATAATATGGTAGAAAGAATTGCACTCCGGATTGCAAGATGAAGAATGATTGAGCTCCTCTGAAAAGAATCTCAATGAACACCTCGAAAAGGAATTAAATCTTAGATGAACCATCATGTAGAACCTTGATGAAGAACTCCAGTAATAAAATGGTGATAAAATAAAAAGAAGTTGACAACACAAAGTGAAGCCTTGCAATGCTTAGATGGATCTTCACAATGAAATGATTGATAAAAACTTGGAACTCCAGGAAAAGAATAGATAAAGCATCTCGAACCAAGAATTTGATGAACCACCAGAATAGGGAATTAATCATCTGGGTGAATCAAGAATAAGAATTATGTTATGCTCCTCCTTCACCAATTAAATTGATGACGAGCAAACGGATTGCATACAACTTATTCTCATAGAAAAGATTAAGAGATATATAACATAAACTTGAGAATGTCTTCATGAAACCACCGTTAGGATTTGAAAGAACGAATAGATTGATATGATAACGAATGACGAGAACTCTTGAACGAACCACCGTAAGAACTAAAAATGAACGAAGAGAAGATAAAGAAACACCGGGAAGAATTAGCAAATTAATGAAGATGTTTGAGAGAATTTAGATAGAAGTGAACGAAGAGAACCCATGCTGATTAGAGAAATTTGGATGATGCACCGGATAGATTTGGAGAATGATAGCTGAAAACTGGAATGAATAATATTTGAAAAGATGGCCTCTGGAGAATCAAACTGAAAAGAATCTTGAATTGCTCCGGATAGGGTGAAAAGAATTCTCACAATCAAATACAATGATGAGAGAATGGCAATAAGCTAAAACCACGAGTCTCTGAGAGAACGGATAAGATATGGAGGAAAAACTCTTCTTCGGTCTCCAAATGTTGAGAATGACGACGAGAAACACCACTATGAATTATTGAGGCACTCCGGAATGAAGAATGTAAAGGTTGAGCCAACGATGAAAAGAATTTGAAAGATCTTGGAGAAACCCTCTGACTGATGAAAATTCATTCTTACATCACACTTCGAAAAGAAATTTGGATAGCTCCGGGAAAATAAAAAGAGTCAAGTAAGATCCTAGGAAAAGACCTGTGGGTTAGGGCCCACTCAAAAGATACACCGTTGAATGATTTAAAAGAGATAAATCACCGGTTGAATTAAATGGCTTGAATGAGATAACATCCTCGAAAGATCTTGAACGAATGCAGAGTGGAAACACGACTCTTCAAGATATCTTGAGCACTCCGGATCAATGAACAGCCAGTGGGAAATGATTAAGAGGCGCACCGGCATGAGAAGGTAATTGAACGAGGAAAAGGATATGATCAACACCAAAGCTTGATTTGAATCCACCGGAGAAGAAAACGAGTGAAGAGTGCCAGACTTGAGGCTCCGTTAGAATCTTCATGAGAATCATCGGGTAAGAACATGAAGGAAAAGAATGGAGAGACTTCACAAGAATAAAATGGATACCTGATGAAGAAATCTGAGTCCTTGAAGAAACAAAGGGAGGGAGGGTGGGAAAACAAAGGCAACTTGGAGATGGATGAAACAAACACCGTTGAGAAGAACTGATAATTGATCTTGCGGATGTTGCAATGATCGGAACCACTTAAAGAGAAGCACACCGGTTAAAAAGGATTGACATGACAATCTCGATTATCAAGAAGGATTAGTATTCACATAGAAATATGAGAACACCGTTTAGGAAAGGTATGGAATCAACATTTGACTTCGAAGCAACTTGAATACCACAACTCAAAAACAAAACAAAGGATTGGCTTGTAGAATAGGCCGGAACAAACATATGTTAGAGATTTCGTCCGAAGTTTTCATGGTGGGGCCTACACGGGCTCGATCGTACAACACCATCATGTACAAGGCAGTGCACATGACATACGAAGCGTCCCCGAGTCGGCATATCCAAAGACTCTTTAAGGCACAACGAGACCACTGTAAAACCAACCGTGGATAGGCGGACCACTAGACGTCGAACCCCAATTTCATATCATACATCTGTCGGAAAGATATCCTAAGAGCTACTTGAATTCCCACTTATCAACTCCTGAAATTTTCCGGTTATGCAATCAGGTGTTGGGGATACAGGGGAAGCATAATATCTCACCCAAACTAGCAAATCCTACATCCAGCTGTATCCATCCTTCAACACATAACCAAGAAACCTTCGGAAATCATCTACCTCAACCTTCGAAAAGCATCCGTTATACAAGTTATGGCAATACTCCCGAACTCCCGGCCCAGTACTGGGTGGCGTTGAGGTTATCTCACCAACAACTGCATAAAAGAGATTTTCGATGTCGGTGAAACTAAACTCAGGTATTCTAGAACTGCAACGATAAAATTGTGACGACAACACCTCGGAGCTCAACTCGCCGGGACACTGCCACAACCCCTAAAGACAGGAGGCACCAAGAACAATGTTCTCGTCACAAAACCATCAGAATGATTCCAAGATACCCGCGTGATCCTAAAAAAATTTAGTGAAATTTGAGAAGAGAATAGTCAAAACTCTACGTCAGGATGCCTTACCAGAGCGATGAGGAGACTGGGGAGTAAAAAGAATTCCTAAACTCTCTGATATATAATTCCTAAATGACTCAAAACATTTTTCTAGACTCAACTCGTCCACTAATTCGATCAAGCAGTGGGGGCTCCTAAGGTCGGGGAAGGCTATGATTACCAACTTGTAACGCCCTCGATGCGGCTATATCTCCCACATGTCGAAGCACGACTTAGAGGCATAACCGCATTGAAAGCAATGTCTCAAGTGAGGTAATCTTCGTGGACAACCTATGTAATACATAAGGGAAAGAGATACATAGTTGGCTTACAATCGCCACTTCACACAATTACATGAATAAAGCATTACAACATCCAAATACAATCAAGGTCCGACTACGGAACCAAAATAAAAGAAGAACCCCAAAAGCGACAAGGTCCCCCGATCGACCCCAACTGGGCTCCACTACTGATCAACTAGAACGAAACAACACAAAGGACAAGATCTTCATCGAGCTCCTCCTTGAGCTTGGTTGCATCATCTGCACGGACTCATCGGCACCTGCAAGCTGGTTTTGGAAGTATCCATGAGTCACAGGGACTCAGCAATCTCACACCCTCACGATCAAGACTATTTAAGCTTATGGGTAAGGTAAAAGGTATGAGGTGGAGCTGCAGCAAGCGACTAGCATGTATGGTGTCTAACCTACGCAAAAGAGAGCGAGAAGAGGAGGCAAAAGCACGGTTGATAAAAGTATGATCAAGAAGTGATCCTAGAACAACCTACGTCAAGCATAACTCCAAACCCGTGTTCACTTCCCGGACTCCGCCGGAAAGAGACCATCACGGTTACACACGCGGTTGATGTATTTTAATTAAGGTCAACTTCAGGTTTTCTACAACCAGACATTAACAAATTCCCATCTGCCCATAACCGCGGGCATGGCTTTCGAAAGTTCAAATCCCTGCAGGGGTGTCCCAACTTAGCCCATCACAAGCTCTCACGGTCAAGGAAGGATATTCCTTCTAGCGGGAAGACCCGATCAGGCTCGGAATCCCAGTTACAAGACATTTCGACAGGTAAAACAAGTCCAGCAAAGCCGCCTGATGTGCCGACAAATCCTGATAGGAGCTGCACATATCTCGTTCTCAGGGCACACCGGATAGGTCAAGCTGCGAGTAAAACCAACCCTTGAGTTGCCCCGAGGTGGCCCCGCAGGCTGCCCGTTTCGGACCAACACTCAGAGGAGCACTGGCCCGGGGGGGTTTAAAATAAAGATGACCCTTGAGTCCGCGAAACCCAAGGGAAAAGAGGCTAGGTGGAGAATGGTAAAACCAATGTTGGGCATTGCTGGAGGAGTTTTATTCAAGGCGAACTGTCAAGGAGTTCCCATTATTACCCAACCATGTAAGGAACACAAAATCCAGGAACATAACACCGATATGATGGAAACTAGGGCGGCAAGAGTGGAACAAAACACTAGGCAAAAGGCCGAGCCTTCCACCCTTTACCAAGTATGTAGATGCATTAATTAAATAAGAGGTATTGTGATATCCCAACAAGTAAACATGTTCCAACAAGGAACAACATCTCCATGTTCCAACAAGGAACAAACTTCAATCTTCACCTGCAACTAACAACGCTATAAGAGGGGCTGAGCAAAGCGGTAACATAGCCAAACAACGGTTTGCTAGGACAAGGTGGGTTAGAGGCTTGGTTCACAATATGGGAGGCATGATAAGCAAGTGGTAGGTATCGCAGCATAGGCATATCAAAAGAGCGACCAACTAGCGAGGAAAGATAGAAGTGATTTCGAGGGTATGGTCATCTTGCCTGAAATCCCGCAAGGAAGAAGAACGCATCCATGAAGAAGAAAAACGGACATAGACGAACGAATCCTCACAACACAACGTTACCGGATTACCGAGACGAAGTACACCGGAAAGAAAGCAAACAACAAAGTAAACAACCACTACAACAACATGGCACGATGCGCAAACAAGTATGATGCATGTCCGGTTTAATGAAGCATGGCATGGCAAAGTGCACAAACAATACTACAAATTAAGTGGAGCTCAGTATGCAAAGAGATACATATTGAAGAAAACACCACATGACTTATTTAGTTCTCTCTTGTTTAGGTACTCAACAATATTAAATGTTGGTTAGCATGGCAAGAGGTGAAGCAAAAAGAAAACTACCTATCTAGGCAAGTTTAAATGAGGCCGGAACAACAAACAACAAGTCCGGAAAAATCCCCATGTGCAATTTAAGGATTTGGTATTGTTCTGCCCTAAACACAATTTTAGATTTATTAAACATGCAAAACAAGTACATCATGTTAAACTAGGCATTTTTCTACCCCATCTACATATAAAGTTTATTAAATTCTGAGTTACGGTTATTTAGTTATGAGTTAAAGCATTTTAACATGGAATAGGAGTAAATTTAACCAAACATCATTTTAAGCATTTCAAACATAGATGAAAGTGGCAAATTATTAAACTAGATGAAATTCTAAGCAAGTTACATATATAAATTATTTACATATGATGCACAGTTCTGGAGTTATTAAATGCATGATCATGAGGGGTTTTTTTGCAAATCGGCCAACTCTGGATAATTAGCTAAAATCGCAGGCAGGAAAAAAACACTATACGGGCCGAAGCTGAGATCTGGCCCAGGGCGTGGGGAAGCTGCTCACATCGGGCCAAAACTGGCCGGGCCGGTTGGACGCAGGCGCTAGGCCTTGCTGGCGAGGTCAACGGGGCGGGCTGAACCGAGCGGGACTCGATGCAGAGAAGATGCAGCGGCTGCTGTTCGTTGCAGGGGAAGCAGAGGCCGGCGACGGTGGACTTGGCGAAGGGCAGCGTGACGAGGGACTTGGCGGGGCGAAGGTGCACGGGAACCGATCGGATCCGTGGCCACGACGGCAGAGCAGAGGAGATCCGGTCCAGATCGGGGCCGGATGCGAACTTGAACAGCGACTGGGCAAAACAGCGACGAGGCGTCGCAGAAACCTGACGAAAGAGACAGAGAGAACTGAGAGAGAGAACAAGGGGAAGAAAGAGAGAGGCGGGAGGAAGGGCGCGGTCCTGCTGGTCTTGCGTGCTCGGGGCGAAGCGACCGAGAGGAGGGAGCTTGAGCTCGTCCTCTCGTGCACGGGCACAAGGAGAAGGAGGCTGCGGCGCCAGGCTTGAGGCGGTGCTGCTGCAGGGAGGAGTCCGGCGTGACGAGTCGCCGGCGCGACGAGGTGGAGGTGAGGTCGAGGCAGGAGCTCCGGCTCGGGAAGGAGTTCGGGCACTGGGTGAGGCAGAGGCTTGCAGCAGGGGAGGAGCACGGCGCAGGGGCTTGAGCCCGCGGGGGTCCTGGTGGCGCGGTTCCGTTGGAGCTCGAGGGAGAGGGCGCCGCAAGGCGGCTGGCTGCGGTGTGGTTGGGTGGATGGATCGAGGGGAGATGATGGTTGGCCCGGGATGGATTTGGGAGGATCCCAAGGTGCGAGGCGAGTGGGTGGATGCGGCTGATCCGAGGAGGGGAAGGCTGTAGGTGGCGGCGGCTAGGGGGGACAAACAACCTAGAATTTAGGGTTTGTCCAAAATAGGCTAGGACTGGAGTATATATACCTCACAGACTAGGTTAGGGGCTACCTCGTCCCTCTGATCGAAATCGGATGATCGCGAAAAAAATAGCTAGGGAGTACAATTAACAAAACGGAGATGTTTTGTAGATGTTTGGGGATGATCCGGACACAAAGGTGACGACTACCCGGGTCGGGTCCGGGACAAATTCGGACGCGCACGTGAGGGGTTCGATGCACTGTGCAGAGAGGGTTTCGGACCGTGCGGTCGCATCGGACAACGCCGGAAGCGAAGAGGGGAAGGAGGATGGACTAGGTGGGCTGTGGCGAGACTGCGAGGGGGAGAAGAGAGAGATAGGGCCCGGCATCTGTTTCTGGAGACCGAAAATGTCCGACGTTAGACCGACTATATTGTCGCTATAGTTAACGGTTGGGCTATCAAACGAACTCCGAATGCGATGAAACTTGACAGGCGGTCTATCTACACCATAATAAGACCGCACGTCAACTCTCATCCCATTCCAAGAACATATTCTGGCCACTCATAAAATACTATTTCGGACATGCCACGGGCGCGTGCAAGTGTGTCTGGACTCGGAACGGACAACAGAGAGAACTGGGGAAACCCGGACGGATGCAAGTTTTGAAAACATGATGATGCAATGCATATGATGACATGATGAAATGCAACACGCAAGCAAAAGACATGGCAATGACGGCAAATAACTGGAAGACACCTGGCGCAACGGTCTCGGGGCATCACATAAACGCACTGGAAAAGGAAATCAGGCCATGCGGCGCATAGTTCCCGAGACACAGGTATTGCAGATTGGCACAATGACCTTTCAAATTGTACCACGGAAGGAAGTGAAGCCCACTTTTTGAACCCCATGCAATCATGATACAGAGGGAAAGATGCAAGTCAAATTATTTTGACGTATCAAGGATTCAGAAGGATGCATGCGTTTTTCCTTTTCATTAGTACTAGTTCGTTTCCTTTTCAATAAGTAGTAGTCTGTTTTTTGTCTTTTGTGAACAAGTGTGCCGGACTATTAGATTAGTTAAGATGTGATTTGGAAGATAGGAAAGAGAGTCCGTGTAGTATTCTTCTTGTTAGTCGGTTGTGCCTGGTCGTTTTACTCGCCTATATAAAAGGCCGACTTCGGCCATGTACGGGGGAGGTTGGTTTTAGCTTGGTTTTTGGATTCTCATGGACAGAGTCAAGTCGGGGTATCTTCCCTTGACCAGATAATACTAGTTGATGAGTTGAATACTTTGTGTGTTCCGGCCAGGAGATTGGAGGCATCAACTTCTAATTTGCTGCTGATCTTTTGAAGATCGTCCACGTACTTCTTTTATCGGGTGTGCATGTTGTTTTTGTGGTGATTGCATCTACAAGATCGCAGGCACCACGTCGTTTCATGTGAGACCGTACCGTGAAAGATTGGGAAATTTATTCGTGCCGTCATTTTTCTGTCGACGGTCGCATCATGCTATGTTCTGTTCCTGTAGCATATTGTTATCTTGCTCTAAACATTGCTTCCTTATGTTAATTCCTGACATGTTAATAATTTCTCTAAGTCTGTGATGCTGATATCTTTTGCACTTTTGTCATGCTTGTTTGAACCTGTTGTTCTGTGATTTAGTCATAGCTCAGTGTTCATCTTTTGTCAATCATCTTGAGTAGATCACTGCCATGTGCTTTGTTGTTATGTTGGTGTGTCGTAGTTTAGTTTCTTGTTGCATTCTAGATGGCATCGTGCTGTTAATCGCATAATTGTGCCATTATTGTTTTGCTTGCCATTTGCAAACCGTGCATCCGATTCCGGTGATCTTTATATCGATTTCGACCGAAATCAACTCATCTTTCCAGCGGAACACTTGGTTTGCCAAGTTGATGCATGGTTCAATCTTTCCTTTCCGAAGCACGCATATGCATTGCATATCACATCCCGCATGTCATGCCATGTTTTGCATCATGTTGCTTGCGCATTGCACCATGATTGATTGTTGGTCCTTTTGTTTGTGTTCTTGATTCGGGTAGAGCCGGGAGACGATTATGTGATCGAGGAACCTGTTGAGTACGCTTACGAGGATCAAGTTTTCATCTACTCAGAGAACTTTGCAGGCAAGATGACCATACCCTCGAAATCACTTCTATCTTTGCTTGCTAGTTGTTCACTCTATTCGCTATGCCGCGATACCTACCACTTGCTATATCATGCCTCCCATATTGCCATGTCGAGCCTCTAACCCACCTTTCCCCGCAAACCGTTGTTTGGTTATGTTACTGCTTTGCTCAGCCCCTCTTATAGCGTTGCTAGTTGCAGGTGAAGATGGAGTTTGTTCCTTGTTGGAACATGGATATTGTTGGGATATCATTATTATATCTTGTTTACTTTAATGCATTTGTATACTTGGTAAAGGGTGGAAGGCTCGGCCTTATGCCTGGTGTTTTGTTCCACTCTTGCCGCCCTAGTTTCCATCATACCAGTGTTATGTTCCTTGATTTTGTGTTCCTTACGCGGTTGGGTGTTATGGGAACCCCTTGACAGTTCTCTTTGAATAAAATTCCTCCAGCAAGGCCCGACCTTGGTTTTACCAATTGCCTACCTACCACCATATACCTTCCCTTGGGTTCTGCAGACTCAAGGGTCATCTTATTTTAACCCCCCCCCCCTCTGGGGGGGGGGGGGCTAGTGCTCCTCTGAGTGTTGGTCCGAACTGATCTGCCTGCGGGGCCACCTCGGGGAAACTTGAGGTTTGGTTTTACTCGTAGCTAGTCTCATCCGGTGTTGCCTTGAGAACGAGATACGTGCGACTCCTATCGGGATTTGTCGGCACATCGGGTGGCTTTGCTGGTCTTGTTTTACCATTGTCGAAATGTCTTGTAACCGGGATTCCGAGACTGATCGGGTCTTCCCGCTAGAAGGAATATCCTTCATTGACTGTGAGAGCTTGTGATGGGCTAAGTTGGGACACCCTTGAAGGGTTTTGAACTTTCGAAAGTCATGCCCGCGGTTATGGGCAGATGGGAATTTTTTAATATCCGGTTGTAGAAAACCTGACACTTAACATAATTTAAAATGAATCAACCGCGTGTGTAGCCGTGATGGTCTCTTTTTGGCGGAGTCCGGGAAAAGAACACGGTATCGTGTTATGATTGAACGTAAGTAGTTTCAGGATCACTTCTGATCTTTATAGCTTTTCACCGTGCTTTGCTTCTCTTCTCACTCTCATTTGCGTAAGTTAGCCACCATATATGCTAGTGCTTGCTGCAACTCCACCTCACTACCCCTTTTTCCTACCCATAAGCTTAAATAGTCTTGATCGCGAGGGTGTGAGATTGTTGAGTCCTCGTGACTCACAGATTACTTCCAAAACTAGATGCAGGTGCCGATGATGCCAGTGTAGGGGACGCGAACTCAAGTGGGAGTTCGATGAGGATTCTGGACGTTACTACGTGTCTTTTCCTGACGATCAGTAGAGGAGCCCAGTTGGGGCGATCGAGGATCTATGCATTTAGGGTTGTCTTTATTTATGTTGTGTCCGTAGTCGGACCTTGATTGTATTCTGGATGATGTAATGCTATATTTATGTATTGTGTGAAGTGGCGATTGTAAGCCAATTCTTTATCCCTTTCTTATTCAGTACATGGGATGTGTAAAGATTACCCCTCTTGCGACATGCCTACTATGCGGTTATGCCTCTAAGTCGTGCTCCAACACGTGGGAGATATAGCCGCATTGTGGGTGTTACACGCTGCGACAGTGGTACCGCCGCAGCGCCTGCTGGTATCTTGCCGCCGGTAGTGTAGCTTCGCGGCTGTGTTCCTCCCCCAGCACGTGGTCCATCCCCCGCCTGTCCTCTTGCTACATTTCATCGAATGCAAGGACCCATGTGGAGCGATGTCTAACCTCATGAGGGAGGACTGCTTCTGCTCCGTAGACGAGGAAGAACGGGGTCTCGCCCATCGGCTTGGTGGAGGTGGTGTGCATGGACCATAGCACGGACTGGAGCTCACCGTGCTAGCCCTTGCCGCAGGCCTCGAGCTTCTTCTTGAAGGTCCTTGTCTTGAGGCCTCTCAGGACCTCCGCGTTGGCGCGCTCGGCCTGGCTATTGCTCCTGGGGTGCGCTACCAAAGCGTAGCAGATCTGCGTTCCAAGGTTAGCACAATATGTCTTGAAGAGATTACAAGTGAACTACGAGCCATTATCGGTGATGTTGTGGTTCGGGACCCCAAAACGGCTCACGAGGCCCTTGATGAACTTGACCGCAGAACCAGCTGGGATGGTGCAGACGGCTTCCACCTCCGCCCACTTGGTGAACATGTCGATGGCAACGTAGAGGTATCGGTAGCCCCCAAGCGCTCGAGGGAATGGGCCCAGGATGTCCAGTCCCCATACTGAAAACGGCCACGAGAGTGGAATGGTCTGGAGGCCCTGAACTGGCTGATGGATTTTCTTGGCGTGGAATTGGCGGGCCTCGCAGGATCTCACCAGCTCAGCTGCGTCGTTGAGCACCGTAGACCAGTAGAACCTGCTGCGGAATGCCTTGCCAATGAGGGTTCATGACGACGAGTGGTGCCCGCAGTCCCCGCCGTGTATGTCGGCTAGCATCTCTTTCCCCTGTTCCGTGGAGATGCAACGCAATGAGACGTCATTTGGCCGCTTCTTGTATAACTCACCGTCCTGGATGCAGTATGCGGTGGCTTGCCGTGCTACACGCTCCGCGTCTTCCTCCTTCTCTGGTAGTGTCCCTTGCGTCAGGTATTCCTTGAATTCCTTGGTCCAAAATCCTTCTTGGGGCTTGAGTGCCAAGAGTAGATGCGCTCCCGAAGTCGGGCCACAGGCTGGGGCTCCCGCGGCAGGTGGCTGCAGGAGCTCCTCCCGAGGCTGCGCTGTCCTTGAAAGTGGTGGTGTCGCTGATGGATTGAAGATCCGCTCCTCGAAGACACCAGGCTCTTGGGGCTGTCGCTTGGATTCCCTTCTCGCGATGTCATCGGCTTCGTTGTTGGTTCCCCGGGGCACGTGCTGCAATTCCAAGCCCGGGAACTGCTTCTCTATCTTGCGTACTTCCGCAAGGTATGCCTCCATGTGTTCATCTTTTGGTCCGTATACCTTGTTGGAGAAGTTGACGAGGAGCTGCAAGTCACCCCTAATAGTGAGACGCTTCAACCCCAGTGCCGCCACAGCCTTCAGGCCGGCTATGAGGCCATCATACTCTGCAATGTTGTTGGATACCTTCTCGCCCTGCTAGAAGCAGAGCTGCATGGCGTAGTAGAGCTTGTCCTGAGTGGGCGAGATGAGAATGCTCCAGCCCCCGCGCCTTGGCGCGCGAAAGCACCATCAAAATACATGACCCAGCCATCGGGCGCCTCACTTCCCGACGAGAGGGACCGGTCCTCGCCGATTTCAAGCATCGGGGCGTCCGTCCATTCTGCCATGAAATCGGCGAGCGTGGCTCCCTTGATGACCCTGGTGGTGCTAAACTCCAACTGGAATGTCTGCAACTCGATGTTCCACTCGGCGACCCTCCTGGCGGAGTTGGGGCTCCTGAGCACCCTCTCCAGTGGGTAGGCCGAGACGACCTTGATGGGGTGACCTTGAAAGTAGTGTTGCATCTTTTTGAGGCAACCAGGAGCGCGAGTAGGAGCTTCCGAGGCATGGGGTACCGTGCTCCTGCGTCTCGCAACACCGTGATGACGAATTATACCGGGTGCTCGACGAGGGTAGGCGCGCTGATGAGGCTTGCGCCTTCCGAGGGTTGGGGAGCCTCCTGAGGTGGTGGGGCCCCCAATGCTTGATCGCTTGTCGGGGCCCTTGCGGGTTCGAGGGCGTCATCCTGCTGAGCTTGATCCTCTGATGTCGCTGCTCCAGCCCTTGCGGCACCCTCCTGGTCTTGCGTCGTTTCTGCTGGTGGCGTAGCTCGGCGCGATGTGCCCTTGGCTTGGTGTTCTTCCCAAACCGCCATTAGAGCCAAGCTGGCAGAGTGGGGAGTGGCAGCAAGATAAAGCACCAGGGGCTCAAGAGGTCGCGGCGCCACCATCACTGAGGGCTGGTCAGGTATCTCTTGAGGTCTTGAAATGCTTGGTAGGCCTCCAGGGTCCACTCAAATGGGCCCTTCTTCTTCATCAGCTTGAAGAAGGGTAGGACGCGCTCTCCCAGCTTGAAAATGAAGCGTCCCAACGCAGTCACCCGTCCAGCAAGCTTTTGCATTTCCTTGAGGGTTTGCGGTGGACTCATGTCTTCAATGGCCTTGACCTTCTCCGGGTTGGCCTCGATTCCCCTGTGGGACACAAGGAAGCCCAGCATCTTGCGAGAAGGGACGCGGAACACACACTTCTCCGGGTTGAGTCGCAAGTCCACCTTGCGGAGGCTTTCAAAGGTCTCCTCCAAGTCTTGGATCAAGGTCCTCACCTCCCGAGACTTCACCACAATGCCGTCGACGTAGGCTTCAGCGTTTCTCCCGATCTGCCGACCCAAGGCGATGTGCATGAGCCACTAGAAGGTTACACCTGCGCTGTGCAGCCTGAAAGGCATGCAAGTGTAGTAGTATACCCCACATGGGGTCAGGAAGGCTGTCTTCTCAACATCTTCTACCGCCATCTTGATCTGGTGATATCCTGAGAATGCATCCAGGAAGCATAGCAAGTCGCACTCGGCAGTGGAGTCGATGATCTGGTCAATGCGTGGAAGAGGGACCGGATCTTGAGGACGGGCCTTGTTGAGGTTGGTGAAGTCGACGCACCTCCGCTCTTTCCCGCCTTTCTTGGGGACGATGACGGGGTTTGCCAGCCACTCGGGGTATCGAACCTCGTGAATGACACCCGCAGCCTCGAACTTGCGGGTCTATTGGACGATGAAAGCTTACTTCTCCGTGGACTGCCGCCTCACCTTCTGCTTCATGGGGCGTACATTAGGGCACACCTTCAGGTGGTGCTCTATCACCCCTCTTGTGACCCCTACCAGCTGATCGGGTTCCCAAGCGAACACTTCCTTATTTGCGCGCAAGAACTTCACTAGCGCCTCCTCCTGATCAGGCTCAAGGTTGGCACCTATGGTAAAGGTTTCCCCCGAGGACCCGTCCTCCTCGACTGGCACTTGCTTAGTTTCTGCCTTGTCTTGAGTGAAAAACTGCTTCTTCTTGGTTGGTGTGGCTCCCTTGGCCTTGGAGGTATCCGCGTTGGCGGGCTGCACTGCCGCGGCGGTCTTGAGGGCGAGCTTGAGCGTCATCAAGGCTTCCTTGGTGTCCCCAACTACTGTGAGGACACCCTCGCTCCCAGGCATCTTCATGAGGCTGTAGGTCGGATGGGTAGCCGCCATGAACTGAGCCAGGGCCGGGTACCCGAGGATGGCGTTGTACGGGAGGCCGATGTGGGCGATGCCGAAGTCGACTAGCTCGGTGCGGTAGTTGTCGCGCATGCCGAAGGTCACGGGGAGGCGGATCTGGCCCAGGGAGCAGGCGGAGCCTCCACCAACCCCTGAGAAAGGCTTGCTAGGGCGGAGCCACTCGAGCGGTACGTGAAGAAGGCTGAAGGCCCCGACGGAGAGCACGTTGAGGCCGGCACCACCGTCGATGAGCGTCTTGGTGATGGATACGTGGCAGATGGTGGGCGTGCAAAGCATTGGGAGTGCACCCGAGCCGATGGTGGAGACGCGATGATCCCCTGAGTCGAAGGTGAGGTCAGCCTCGGGCGCGGCCTAGCCCAGTGGGGCCCTTGGGCGCTTGGAAGTGGCGCCGACCTGGCGAAAGAACGGCTTGATGTGACGATCTGAGGGTGGTGCTTGAAAGCCACCGAGGAGGGCCACAACCGCGCGGTGCACTACCGCTGTGTAGCGCGCAATGAAGAGGCCGCGCAACTCCTCCCAGGACGCCACCGTGGATCCGGGGAGGAAAGCCGACGGGTCCGCCGTGCCGTTGTAGCGTGGCGGCATCTCCGGCTTGAACTTGGGTGGCCACTGCACCTATCGCAGGGCGGGAGCAAGGGCTCAGAGCCCCCCGGCATCACTGTGGGAACTCGTAGATCCAGACGGAAGGGTGGCGCTAGCCATGGAGAATGGGCATGAAGGTGATGGAGTGCGAATCGACGAAAGGAAAACTCCAGCGCACCCCTACCTAGGGCGCCAAATGTCGGATTTCGGGTTCCGGCAAAACCCTTAAGGTTCGAACTCTGGGGTGCGCACGAAGATCTCCCCCTACCAACTCAAGCCCTCAACCTCGCCACGATCTCAAAGGCAAGCTCGAGGAACTCGCAACACAAGGGACACAAGATCTATACTGGTTCGGGCCACCGTTGTGGTGTAATACCCTACTCCAGTGTTGTTGTGGTGGATTGCCTCTTGGGCTGAGGATGAACGGTACAAGGGGAAGAAGAGCCTCCTAAGGAGAGGTGTTCTTGTGCTTGGTGAACTTGTGGCTGTCTGGATTAGTCCCTCTCTAATGTGGTGGCTAGTCCTATTTATAGAGGCCCTGGTCCTTTCCCCAAATATTGAGCGGGAAGGGAGCCAACAACGGCCAATTCAAAAGGGGATAGCTAGTACAGCTTATCCTGACAAAAGTAGTCTTCACCTGCCAAAGGCTCTGGTGGTGACGCTGTCTTGGGCTCCACAGTGACCTCTGACTTGCTGTCCTGCTAATCTTGGTCTCGTTGCATAGATATGGAAACCTTTGCTTGACACCTCGGTACTCTGCATCTACGCTTTCCTCCTTAGCACCAAAGAGGAAACAAGGACACTATGCATGCTGGCGCCCGCCTGGTCTCGATCATCATGGCTCATGTCACTGGAACCTCGCGAGGTTTGTCTTGCCTTGATCTCTCCGCCCCTCGCGAGATAGCCTGGTGAGGCCGGTCCTGAGGAGGTCTTGTGTCGTCCGCCTCACGAGGCTTGGCCCCTCGCGAGGGTCTTGCATGCTTGTTGGTGAAGATGGGCCATACAGGCCCGCTTGCAGAGCCACGCCATGGGCCGCAAGCAGGCAAGTCTGGGGACCGCCGTTCCCAGAACACCGACAATAGTTATATTGGAGAGTGGGAATTCATTTACTCCTTATCCCCTTGGTCGCTCTGGTAAGGACTCGTGACGTAGGTGTTTTCCTCACTCTTCAATCCTTTTTCACTCAAAAAAAATTTAGGATCACGCGGGTATTGTGGAATCATTCTGATATGATTGTGATGGGGATTCTGTCTTGGTGCCTCAAAACATTTAGGGGTTGTGGCAGTGTCCCAGGGAGTTGAGCTCCAAGGTGTTTTCGTCACAGTGTTTATCACTTCAGTTCCGGAATACCAAAGGACGCCGACATCGAAAGCTCTTCTATGCTACTAGTGGTGAGAGTAGTTTGGCGACAGTCGTTACTGGGGAGAGCGACTAGATATATTGCCACAAGTAGTATAGGGAATGTTCCTTCGAAGGTTTGAGGTACATGTTTTTCAAAGGTTTCTTGGTTATGTGTTGACGGATGGATACAGTTGGAGTGTATGGCTTGTTAGTTGTGTGAGATATTTGTGCCTCCCTGTATACCCAACACCAGATTGCATAACCCGAAATTTTTGGGAGCTAACAGGCGGGAATTCAAGTAGCTCTAGGTTATCTTTCCGACAATATTTGGCATGAGATCGGGGGAATCTCTACCATGTCTTTGTTTCAGTTGTTACATTATTGTTTTATTCATCAACCTCATTCGAAGTGGCTTCTCATTCAATGGTCGTATCATATGAACTTTGGAATGCATTCGTTCAATCTTTCTGTTCGGATTCTTATTGTGAAGACTACATTGCACATGTCTAACTTTGATTCAGCTTATATATCATTTCAATGGTGGTTCTAACAGATGTCATCTTCTTCAGGATGGCTCCCGCAACTCGTCAGAATCTGGATAGTAACGACAGGGAGCAGTCGGAACCTCCACCTTCGCCACCTCCTCCACCTCCGGAGGCATGGCAAGCTTTGATGGCGGCCGCCAACATCAATACTCATATGTTGATTCAGCTCATGCAAGATTGCAACCAAGGCCAAGGAAACTAAGGGAACCAAGGTCAAGGGCAATTCAACAATCAACCTCAGTTTGCCACACTCAATCAGTTTCTTGCAAATCAGCCAAAGACGTTCAGCGCTTCTATTGAGGCCATGGACATTGATGATTGGCTCGTGGATATCAACAAGCATTTTGAGTGCGGTAATGTCAGACCTGAGGACTACGTCAAGTTCGCTTCCTTCCAGCTCAAGGAGCAGGCAGCTGATTGGCATCAGCAGTACAAAAACACTAGAGGGGGTCGAGTGATCAGCTGGACCAATTTCTGCCGGGATTTTAGAGCTCATCACATTCTAGCAAGGGTTGTCCAGAGCATGTATGAGCAATTCTGCAATCTCGAGCAATGAACCATGTCTGTGTATCAATATAACTTCATATTTCACAATCTTGCTCGCTATGCAAGGCACGACATTCCAGATGAGAAGAGTATGATCTACTACTTCAGGGGTGGCCTCAGAGAGGACCTTCAGCTAGCTCTCATTCTTGTTGAGCCTACTCAGTTCGATCAGTTCTATAACATGGCTCTAAAACAAGAAGCGGCTCAGCTCAAGTGTGAAGCTTCCAAGAAGAGGCTCAGGGGTGTATTTCACTCTTGTTCTTCCTCTCAAGTGGTCTCAAAGCAACAGAAGTTTTGGCTTCTTCCACCTCCTCCGTTTCGTCCGCCCTATCAGCAAAAGCAGTCAAGTGGTCATGGATCTTCCCACTCATCCAACCCAAGATATCAGAACAAGTCTCAGTCTCAGGCTCTGAGGACAGGCGGTCCTCCTCCTCTGCCTGGCCCCGCTCCAGAGGTCACTTGTTACAAGTGTGCTATGAAAGGACCCTACTCCAACAAGTGCTTCAACCAGAGGCGCCTCCCGCCTCCTCCTCCGGTCAGGTAACCAAGCAATGCAGTCGTCAAGCACAATCCCAAGTCAGCAAGGGTGAACTTGATGAATTTAGCTCAAGCGGAGGAATCTTCCGAAGTGATCATGGGTAATCTCTCAATTAATGATATTCATGCAAAAGTATTGTTCGATTCTGGTGCATTGCTTTGCTTCATGTCATATCCGTTTGCATCCAAGCACAATTTTCATATTGAGGTCTTGTCAAGACCTCTAACAGTCGTTTCTCCAGGGTTGAACATGAGTTCTCGTTTGATGGTTCTTGATGTCACTATCAACTTGAATGATTATTCTTTTATGGCTTCTTCGATTTTTCTCAGTTCAAGGGAAATCATGGCCACCTATGGGACCTAGAGCCCCTTTCTGGTTCGGCGGGGGGATGGCATGTTGCACAAAGAGCGGAAAAACATGAGATAGCACAACAGACATCACACGGGTGATTTTACCCAGGTTCGGGCCGCTGTGAGGCGTAAAACCCTACTCCTGCTTTGGTGGATTGATGTGGAAATAATGATAGTGAACGCAAATCACTTGCCCAGCAGGGTTTCCTTAGGGAGAGAGCGGCTACGCGCGTATGAGTGTGTGAGAGTTCTCCAACCAAGGGTCCAACCCTTTCTATGGTTGCCTTGGGCCTCCTTTTATAGACAAAGGGGTCACCACAGTGGCAAATCAGTCATTATGCGCTGATTAGATAGAAAACAGTGCTATCATACCTAAGTCTGCAGGCTGACAGAGTGCATTTAATGCGCCGCTCAACGTCATATCGCAGCTTGCGCAGCAGGGGCTGTCGGGCTCTTTTGCCAGCTTTGCATCTGCTTGCTCGACACGTCATAGGACGGGTGCCACTTGTAGGAGTTTTCTGTAGGAAGGGATGCCAAGTGGTGAATAGCAGCTACTTACTCACCTTGGAGCTTGACAGCGCACTGATCAACGACTTGGGTCGTGATGAGGTGGTGCGGTGGGTTGGTTCTGTCTCCGTGAGCCTGGCAGGCCTGCCGGGATGCCTCGAAAGCTTGCTTCTGGGGTAAACCCCGTCCTTGCCAGGCTCGCCTGCCCAGCAAGGGGGGCTTTTTCCTTGGCACATCTTACTTCTCTAGCTCCTCTTGGTCTTCTTGAGTTGCACGTTGGTTTCCTGAAGATCTGACCTTTTGTGCTTCGGTCTGTCCTTTGTGCTGCAATCTTGTTCTCGTGCATGCGTCTTCACTGTCCGTGCACGAGTCAGGGGATAATATATACCCATTTTTGTTTTCCCCCACATAAGCCCCGGACCTGAGCCATACATGTCGCGCGGCACCTTGGGTTAGGCCCCAAACAGTGCACGGACATGTGGCAAGAGAAGGCTGCTTACGTCGGTTTGTCATGATGACCAGTCAATCCAACGTCCACTTCGTGCAATTACTGTGAGTCGTGGGGTCGTGGGACTGTTGCAGTTAAGGTAGAATGGTAACTTTCTGAAGCGTCGCGCCCCCGCTCCATTCCCTTTCCCTCTTTAAGATGGGGAAACGCGGAGCGGCACGATTCACTTGTCGCCTGCCCTACCCTTACATCATCTTCCTCCGCAAGCCAAACAACTAACCCTCCATTATCCCCCTCGCCCACCGCCGCCCCTCTCACCGGATTCCTTCCCCATTCACATTGCCGCCCATGGAAATGGGGAAGAAACCTACAGTAAAAGGGAAGCCAGCGGTCGTGGCGAAGGAACTGGTTGCCGAAGGGGGCAAGAGAGCAGCGAAGTTGGACAAGACGCGGAGGGGAGACGTCATTTTCCTTCCGTCGAATCTAGACGGCCCGGTCCCTCAAGCAAGGTACGGGTACCTGTGGGGGTGGGAAGTCCCGAAAGGGCATGGAGCACCCAAGGTTTTGGCAGAGGGGAAAGAGGACCAGCCTGATTTGTATCGTTTCTTGTGCGCCTATTTCATCTATGGCCTTTGTCCCCCATGAGGGAGTCCTGGATTAGGGGGTCCCCGGGCGTCTGGGCTATGTGATATGGGCCGGACTGATGGGCCAAGAAGATACAAGATAGAAGGCCTTCCCTCGTGTTCGGATGGGACTCTCCTTTGCGTGGATGGCAAGCTTGGTGTTCAGATGTGAAGATTCCTTTCTCTGTAAACTAACTCCGTAAAACCCTAGGCCCCTCTGGTGTCTATATAAACCGAAGGGCTTAGTCCGTAGAGGCAATCATAATCATACAGGCTAGACTTCTAGGGTTTAGCCATTACGATCTCGAGGTAGATCAACTCTTGTAACCCCTATACTCATCAAACTCAATCAAGCAGGAAGTAGGGTATTACCTCCATCAAGAGGGCATGAACCTGGGTAAACATCATGTCCCCTGCCTCCTGTTACCTTCGATCCTTAGACTGACAGTTTGGGACCGCCTACCCGAGATCGGACGGTTTTGACACCGACATTGGTGCTTTAATTGAGAGTTCCTCTGTGTTGTCGACAGAAGGTTTGATGGCTCGTTCGATCATCCACAACGACGCCGTCTCGGGGGAGACTTTCCTCCCGGGCCAAATTTTCGTATTCGGCGGCTTCGCACTGCGTGCCAACTCGACTGGCCACCTTAAGGAGATCAACAGCTACGCCCCTGGTCATCAGATCAGTTTTCGAAATCTAAACTATGTCATTGATATCCGAGGAGACTCGATCTTCGAAGTGTTCGCGGCCCCGACTGCCGCTCTGGCCTTAGATCCAGAGCAGACTACCAAGTCCGAAGACGGGAGTTTAGAGCCTGCCGGACTCCCTGCAATTATGGAACTTGCTACCGGAGATCTGGAAGGGACTGCGTCATCAGCAAACCTGAAGACGAACCAGGCACCCCTTGTCGGTAAAGTGCCAGACTCCCCGTCGGACTCCAGATCCGAATTCTCGAGGTCTGTGGCAAGCGGGCGTGGCTAGGAAGCTCTCACCCTGGCCAGCCCTGTGGACTCTCGCTTCCCCGTCCAAAACCTCGCTCCTAAACGAGGCTTTGGACTTAATGCAATCCCTCGCCATAACAGAGGAACCGCTTTTGAATTACACCCAGCATAGACTAGGGGCTGAGGGCGGGGAATTTTACATCCCACCCACCACCCACTTCATAGCCACTATCGAAGATTTATCCTACATGTTGGACTACGCCTCCGAAGACATTGACGGCTTGGACGACGATGCCAGAGACGAACAAGGCCAAGACCCTCCGTTTATCGGACGTTGGACGGCCACCTCCACATATGACGTGTACATGGTAGACTAAAAGCACAAGTGCTCCCTGAGTGATTTTGGTAATTAATGTCAACATATCTCTTGTTGGACTGATATTTTCACCTAGTATATTTCAGATGAGTCCAAGAGTGGAGTGTCTTGGACAAGAGGATGTGGAACCCCTTCAAATTGCTAAGGACACAAATTGGCTCAACCTTAAGACTCTACATTTTCAATTTAGTGATCCAAGATTACATTGAGTCCATAGGAAAAGCCAATACTATTAAAAGGGCATGAGGTGTTGCTTAATGGCTTGCTTTCTCAAAGTGCTTAGTGATATGCTCCAAAAGCCCTCAACCACTTTCCCATATCGACATATGTCCCAAACCAAAAGTCAAACTCGGCCCCACCAAAATTATCTATCCGGTGCCACCGCTTGACATAGCCACCACCAGAAACCCTAATCAATTCAGTCTCACCGATGGGATCTCGGTCTCGCCGAGATGGTCTTGCTAACTCTCTGCTACCTGTTGCAATTATTTCGGCCCCACCGAGATAAGCAATCGGTCACACCGAGTTTGCTTGACCATCTCTCTGGTTACCTTATTACCAAAATCGGTCCCACCGAGTTTGTCTAATCAGTCAAACCGAAATGAGGTTTTACCCTAACCCTAGCACATCGGTCCCATCGAGTTGATCATATCAGTCCCATCGAAAATCCTAACGTCCACATTTTGAACTAAATCGGTCTGACCGAGTTTCATGATTCAGTCCAACCGAGTTTGGTAAATTGTGTGTAACGGTTAGATTTTGTGTGGAGGCTATTTATACCCCTCCACCGACTCTTCGTTATGGAGAGAGCCATCAGAACGTGCCTACACTTCCAGCATACATTTTCTAAGAGAGAACCACCTACTCATGTGTTGAGACCAAGATATTCTATTCCAACGACAAGAATCTTGATCTCTAGCCTTCCCAAAGTTGCTTTCCACTTAAATCATCTTTCCACCAAATCAAAATCTATGAGAGAGAGTTGAGTGTTGGGGAGACTATCATTTGAAGCACAAGAGCAAGGAGTTCATCCTCAACACACCATCTATTACCTTTTGGAGAGTGGTGTCTCCTAGATTGGTTAGGTGTCACATGGGAGCCTCCGTCAAGATTGTGGAGTTGAACCAAGGAGTTTGTACGGGCAAGGAGATCACCTACTTCATGAAGATCTACCCTAGTGAGGCAAGTCCTTCATGGGCGACGGCCATGGTGGGATAGACAAGGTTGCTTCTTCATGGACCCTTCATGGGTGGAGCCCTCTATGGACTTGCGTAACCATTACTCTTCGTGGGTTGAAGTCTCCATCAACGTGGATGTATGATAGCACCACCTATCGGAACCACGCCAAAAATCTCCGTGTCTCCAATTGAGTTTGCACACCCCAGTCCCATCTCTTTACATTCTTGCAACTTTCATGCTTTACTTTCCGCTGCTCATATACTCTTGCCATGCTTGCTTGAAATGTATTGTGAATGTTTAAACTTGTGCTAAAACTCCACCATAACTTGAAGAAAATAAAAACTGCTACTTTTCTTTGTTAAGAGTCTATTCACCCCCCACTAGATGCCTCTTCTCGATCCTTTCATAGACACACCCAAAAAGGATGACGACAACGGCAAGAAGGATCCGGTTGAGGACAAGCATGCTGAAGCACCTCCAATGCGTCGACGTCAGTGGCACCTCTCAAAATCGCGTCGCGAAAAATACACCAATACTGGCATGGGAGACAATGACACTCTGGAGAATGCCGAAGACCCCAAAGCCCCTATCGAGCCAACATCCGAATAGGATGATAGGGAGGATGGGCAAGTTAACCCCGACGATCTAGTCGAGAACGAGGACTCGAAGGATAGTAACTACCTACCGACCTCCGAAGAGGATGTGAGCCTCGGTGACGAAGACTTCATCATGCCGGAGGAACCACTGCGAGAAGTCTAAAAAAGAAGCAGCAACAACTACAAGCCGAACAGGATACGCTCAATGACAGATGGACTAAAGTCCCCGCAGCTAAGGAATATGGCCTCGAACTCCCAACCAAGAGCTACCCGAAGCGCAAGCTACTACCACAATTTTACGACGAGGCCCTTGAGCCAATACGGCCAAAGTATAAACCCGCTGACAAACCTGACCGACTACCACGTGGATGGGACAGACCAGCCACTGATGCCGAACACCTGCCCGCGCCACCCCATCTTCGAGGCAGGGAGACAGCGGCTCCGGGCTATACCTATGACCTACGCAAGGACCTGGACAATAGAGCCGATCAGACAAGATCAATCTACCGGTAAAGGGGGCATGCTCCAACACAAGAGGACGGCCATCAGGCCTAGCGCGACAGGCACAACCTCACCCGGGCCAAAAACCGCATTCGGACTTCATCTGAACTGTGTCACGACATCGCTCGATACAGAGGCATCGCACACCCCTTATGCTTCACCGATGAGGTGATGGAGCACCAGTTCTTTGAAGGGTTTAATCCCATGAATATTGAATTATACGATGGTACTACAGATCCCGTAGTATGGATCTAAGATTTTCTTCTTCATATTCACATGGCCCTCGGTGATGATCTCCATGCAATCAAATACCTCCCGCTAAAATTAAAGGGACCAGCACGGCACTGGTTAAGCAGCCTCCCAGAAAACTCTATTGGAAGCAGGGAAGACTTGGAGGATACCTTCAGAGACAACTTCCAAGGAACCTATGTTCGGCCTCCAAACGCCGATGACCTTAGTCACATAGTTCAGCAACCCGGAGAATCATCCTAGAAGTTATGGACCAGGTTCTTAATTAAAAAGAACCAAATTGTGGATTGTCCGGATGCCGAAGCCCTCGCGGCCTTTAAACACAGTGTCCGAGACGAGTGGCTCGCCTGACACCTTGGCCAAGAAAAACCGAAGTCCATGACAGCCCTTACTACACTTATAACCCACTTTTGCGTCGGAGAAGATAGCTGACTAGCTCGCAGAAGCAATAGCACCAGCAACCCTGACACTTCCGAAGCCAGGGATGGCAATGGCAAGCCACGACGCAACAAACACAAGCGTCGAAGCAATAACAAAGATACCAAAGACACAGCGGCCAATGACGGATTCAATGGCTCCAAACCCGGTCAGCGGAAGAAGCCATTCAAAGGAAACAAGGATGGTCCATCCAGTTTGGACAGAATTCTCGATCGGCCTTGCCAGATTCATGGCACCCCTGATAAGCCTGCTAATCATACCAACAAGAATTGTTGGGTCTTTAAACAGGCCGGCAAGCTAAATGCCGAACATAAGGGGAAGGGGCCGCCCAGCAAGGACGACGATGAAGAGCCTCGCCCACCAAACATAGGGGGACAGAAGAAATTTCCCCCCGAGGAAAAATGCTGAATATGATATACGCTACACATATGCCCAAAAGGGAGCGCAAGCGCGCACTAAGGCACGTCTATGTCATAGAGCCAGTCATCCGAAAATTCAATCCATGGTCAGACTGTCTGATCACTTTCAATCTCAAAGACCATCCGACCAGTATCCGTCATGGAGGTTCGGCAACATTGGTCCTCAACCCAATTATCGACGGATTCCATCTCACGCGAGTCCTTATGAATGCCGGCAGCAGCCTTAACCTGCTTTATCAGGACACTGTCTGCAAAATGGGCATCGATTCATCAAGAATCAAGCCCACCAAAACCACCTTTAAAGGAGTAATACCTGGCATTAAAGACCGCTGCACGGTCTCAGTAACACTGGAAGTGGTCTTTGATTCGCCGGACAACTTCCGAAGCAAAGAGTTGATCTTCGATGTCGTCAGCGGTTATCACGCACTGCTCAGAAGAACTGCCTTCGCTCGCTTCAATGCGGTCCCGCATTATGCTTACCTAAAGATCAAAATTCCTGGACCTCGTGGTGTTATTACAATCAATGGGAACATGGAGTGCTCCCTTCGTACCGAGGAGCATACCGTGGCTCTCGCAGCTGAAGCACAAGGTGGCCTTATCAAGTCGAATATCACCCCGCAGTCAAGCCCCCGGACACTATCAAACGAGTGTGGTCTACCCCACAGAACAACAGCCCGGCTCGTCCAGAGCTAGATTAGCAATCTGGCCTCCGTCACAACCCCAGCTGGATGGCGGCATACGTATCGCCCGTACATAGCTACGCACAAAAGATACCATGGGCACGGACGGAGGCATACAGAAAACACGGTCCACGGCACAGCTCGACCCTATCCGGACCTTACATTTTCCATCTTTTTTCTTCTTGTTTTTCTTTTTCAGGTTCTTTACAACCCACACCGCTCTTCCATGGCACTTCGGGTACTTTTCCAGGCCCCTTATATACACTTGATCGTTGATCCTCTCAAAGGACCATACACTATGGGGAAAAGCGGCGTAGACGTGCGACAGAGTGTCCAAAGGATCTTCAAGATCATCTTTTCAAATTTAGGACCTATATACAACTTTCCCTCATTCTCGGCATGTAAAATGGCCTTGACACTTATGGCATTTTCTGTAAAAAAATATGTTTTGACGTACCAATCAGACTATAAATGGAAATAGTTTCGCCCAACCTTATTTCGTATTGGCTTTCTTAATATGTTTTCCCACTTTACGTCTGAATTGGCATATACAACTTGGTACGACTTAAATCACCAGGGGCTCTATTTCAAGCCATATATATTCTCAACAATAGAAAGTCTGAACACTCTCAAAGTATACTTCGGCATCCCGAATACTGCATTATATGCATCGACTCCGAATCACGTCTTTGATCAATAGTTGGGTTACCCAGCTCTTGTGCTTGCTACCTTACATTTCGTTTTTTCGGCTAAGGTAGTAAAGGGAGAACTACTGCGATTGTGTTTCTGGCTAGCCCGGTCAAACACCTCAGTAGAGAAAGCTGAAAACTGACTGTCGTGATGAGGCGAGAGTTGGTCAGCAATTTGGTGACTTACTAAATCTCTAGCAATTTCTTCCATATTACACGAAGGGCTGGCTTTTTCCAGTCAAGCGCTTAAGGCATCCAAGTTCGATAGCCGCATACGCACTAGGGGCTACCCTACAGTCCCACTGTCAAACTCCTATGCCTAAGTAAGAATTATAAAACCGTATAGTTAGATTGCCTGGTTAGCCACGCTGCCACCTCCTTTACGGACCAAGACGTTGGGTCAAAGTGTGGTCACGCGCCATTCCGAACACCCCCATAGTATCTACGTGGGGGCTGAAGCCAACAACTGGTAAACTCTCAAGAATTATAAACGGCCGCATAGTGGGAATAACACTTTAAGATAAATGCATATAGTATATTACACAGCCTGGGTTAATAATACATTGCCCGGGTAGCCCGGATACATTTACTCGATCATGATATCCTTTGAGCATTGACCCTCTATCAAACAGGCACCCTCGAGGACGTCTTCGAAATAGCGCTCCAGCGTGCGGTGGTCCTTGCCTCCAGGCGGACCCTCAACCGCCACGATGGCGGCCTCCATCTTCGCCCAATGCATCTTAACACGGGCAAAGGCCATCCGCGCACCTTCTATACACGCCGAGCGCTTTACGGCCTCTTCTCGGGGCAAGGCGTCGCCAAGCCGCTTGACCAAGCAGAAGTAGCTGCTCTGAATGGTCCGGCTGGCCATAGCCGGACTATGATGTCCTTCATGGCCAAACTGGACATCCTATGCAGCTCTGCCAGCTGCATCATCTGATTGTTCAGTAGCGCTAGTCGCGCCGACACCAAGTACTGCGACCAGAAGAGCTTCTCCGCCGCGTTCCCTTCTTGGGCCTGGAAAAACTGGGTGGCATCAGCAGCACTCTCGGGAGATCCGCAAAAGCATCTGGAGCACTCCACAGTCGATTTAGCAAAGCATCTCTTTGACCGCGGAATATACTCTGTAAAAGAAAAGGCTTACCAGCCGCTATCTGTCCGGCTTGCTTGATCTCCTCACGAGTCGCCCGGGACTCGGACCGAGCCTCCTTCGCAGCTTGAAGAGCCTTGGTGAGTTCGGCCGCTTGGGCCTTGTTACTCTCCTCCAAGGACTCACACTTGTTGGTGGCTTCCTGGAGCGCTTGCTCTACTTCGGTCACCATCGCCTCATACTGAAGGCAGGCGGCCATTTTGGCCTCTACATTCGCAGCCGCTTTCTCTACGGCTGCTTTGCTTGCCCTCGCCTCCTCCTTGGCTTCGGCAAGGGAACTCTTGAGGGCCTCGACCTCGGTCGCGTTGCCTACAATCATTTACATAGCAGTGCATGAGCTTAAACTCCAACTTTGCATTATAATTTAGGCTTGTAAAGGGGTCTTTTCAAAAAAAAAGCATACCCTCATCGAACTGCTTGTTAATACGGTCGATCTCATCATCAGCCAGCTTTAGTTTCTGCTGGAGTTCGGATACTTCAGCATCCCTAGCTAAAGCCGCCAATAGTGAAGCTTGTTTATCAAAATAGATGAAGGCGTTATCTCCAGCGACTATTTGATCCTCTATCTGGCTCTTTTTTCCAAAGACCCAAACAGAGTCTCAAGGGCTACTATCTATATACGGGCATATTCTTCCAATACAAAAAGCGGCTAAAGCATGTTATAGCACTTACCTCAAAACCTGTTAACAGGCAAGTGAAAGCTTCGCTCAGACTGCTTTGGGCGGACTAAACCTTCTCAACCACCGTACCCATCAGGGTATGGTGCTATTCCACGACGGGAGCATGTTGAAGTGCTTCCCTCTACATATCCGGCGCCTCCGGAATGATAAAGGTCGCCAGTGGAGTCGACACTCCCCCCCTCCCTTGAAGTGGACTTCTCGCTCGACTTTGGAGCCACATGGGTCTCTGGAATGCTATTCGGCTGGGGGCCGGACTGATCCAGGCCCCCGTCTTTAGTTTCCATGGGGGTAGTATCCCCCATGTTTTCGGCAGCCCAGGCAATACCCTTCGGCGCCATTTCAGCGGCCTTCCGCATCTCCCCCTGGCCTGGAGAAGTCCTTTGGGACAACACCTCGATGTCATCTGTGGCTCATGGTGGAGAGGCTCGCGGAGGCGTTTCGCTCTCCATCCTCTCTGGCGCCAACGAGTTTCCCGAAGACGACGATTGTTGGCGGTGATCATGGGACAGACTGAAAATACATAAAATAAAATGTTATCCTATGATCTGTAAAAGGCCATATGTATGTATAGTATCTTTAAATACTTACGATTCGGCCAGGGGCTTCGGCCTGAGGCGCCACTCGGGGATGACTTCGGTGTCCGAATTCGAATCATCCGAAAGGGAAATCTTCCCCTTGTTGGACGCCTCCACTTCTAGGTCCGCGTACACTGCCCTTTTCTTCTATCCCTTGAGGGGAGAATTGCTCTCCTCCTCTTCCTCTTCATCTTCATTTCCCTCGTGGGAGGATAGAACCTCGGTGTCTTCGGACGTGATGTCAGAAGTACCTTTACGGTGGAGGCCACTTTTGGTCTCCTTGCCCTTCTTCTTGGCCTTCTTCTCCGGCGTCTGGTACGGCACCGGAACCAGCATCTTCGCTAGCAGAGGGATTGCTGGGTCTTCGGGCAGCGGACCCAGACATTTGATCCGCTTTGCTTTCTTCGTGCAGACCTGAAGGAGAAAAGGAAGGCTTAGCATAATCCTCAAATCTACAAGTAGAGGTTATGTTTGGAAATCTGAAAACTTATTGGAGTGGCCGGGTGAGTGCAGTCGAGGCCGAGGTCTTCGGTCATTCCCGGCCACGACTTCTAGGACTTGAAAAGCAGCTTCCAGATTTCTTCGTGTGTCGTGCCGAAGAATTGCTGCAGGGTCCGAGGGCCGGTCGGATTGAACTCCCACATATGGAGAGTCTGGCGCTGGCAGGGGAGAATCCGGCGAAAAAGCATCACCAGGATCACGTCGGCGAGGCTGGTGTTCTTCTCTATCACGCCCTTGACGCGCTTCTGCAGCGTCATCACCTTGTCGGACGATGCCCAGTCCAGGCCCTTTTTAACCCATGATGTGAGCCGCATTAGAGGCCCATATTTGAACTCAAGAGTGGCAGCCCATGTGGCGTCGTGAGGTTCTGTGACATAGAACCACTCCTGTTGCCATCCCTTCACGGTCTCCTCGAAGGCCCCCTGGGGCCAAGGACGTTGGGGAGCTTGCTCACCATGGCACCACCGCACTCCGCGTGTTGACCGCCGACCACTTTCGGCTTCACATTGAAGACCTTGAGCCATAATCCGAAGTGGGGGATGCGGAGGAACGCCTCACGCATGACAATGAACACTGAGATGTGGAGGAAGGAATTTGGGGCTAGATCGTGAAAGTCTAGCCCGTAATAGAACATGAGCCCACTGACAAAAGGGTGGAGAGGAAACCCTAGTCCGTGGAGAAAGTGGGGGATAAATACTACCCTCTCATTGGACTCCGGAGTGGGGATAATCTGCTTTTTGGCAGGAAGCCAGTGGGAGATTTCCGCGACCAAGTACCTCGCTTCCCGGAGTTCCTTGATGTTCTCCTCCGTGATAGAGGAGGCCATCCACTTGCCTTGAGTACCAGATCCGAACATGGCTGGAGTGTTTGCTAGGGATGGAAAGAATTGAACTCGGACGCTGGAGCTCGAGGACGGATGCGCTGAGGAGGAAGAAGGCGTGGGGTAAAAAGATGGGTCCTTATCTTCTTATAAAGGTAGTGAATATCAAGTGTGTCCCCCCCCCACGAGCCTTAAGGCTCGCCTATTCCTAAGGGGTCATGCAAATGGCACAGTTGGATTACCCAAACCTGTATTGGTGAGAATCCCGCAATAAGGGGACACGATCTCTGCTTTGACAAGACGTGTCAATGAGGATCGTGCCTCGAAATATGAAGCGGAAGGCTAAAAACGGTTCGAAATAATAATAAGTCCAGAACATAACGTCTCGCCCAAAAAGCTGTCCGTTGACACGGCTTATTTTGGTTAAGTATTTTGACCTTGTGGTTCAGGGTTGTGAGGGTTATATAGAGCCGAACATAGTTCTTTTGACCAACTGCTTTGGAGTATTCGAAGGAGGAACCTGCCTTGCAATGCCGAAGACAATCTGCACGCCAGACACATCGTCATTGAAGCCTAGTTCAGGGGCTACTGAGGGAGTCCTGGATTAGGGGGTCCCCGGGCGTCCGGGCTATGTGATATGGGCCGGACTAATGGGCCAAGAAGATACAATATAGAAGGCCTTCCCCCGTGTCTGGATGGGACTCTCCTTTGCGTGGATGGCAAGCTTGGTGTTCAGATGTGAAGATTCCTTTCTCTATAAACCGACTCTGTACAACCCTAGGCCCCTCTGGTGTCTATATAAACCGCAAGGTTTAGTCCGTAGAGGCAATCATAATCATACAGTCTAGACATCTAGGGTTTAGCCATTACAATCTCGAGGTAGATCAACTCTTGTAACCCCTATACTCATCAAAGTCAATCAAGCAGGAAGTAGGGTATTACCTCCATCAAGAGGGCCCAGACCTGGGTAAACATCTTGTCCCCTGCCTCCTGTTACGTACGATCCTTAGACGCACAGTTCAGGACCCCCTACCCGAGATCGGCCAGTTTTGACACCGACACCCCCTTCTCTGAATTCGTTGAAGCGATCATGACTATTTATGGATTCCAACTTCTTGACTTCACGCTGAATGCAATGGCGACCATGGTCATTTTTGATCACTTGTGCGAGAATTTCGTCAGAGTTCCCCCAATGTGGATCTGTTCAGGCACTACTTCATCCCACGAGTGGAGAATAAATGTCACTGCTCCGAGAATATCTGCTGGATGCCGCGGTTGGCGAGGAAGATCTGGGATTATATCCCTGGCAAGCAGCGCAAGAGGTGGGATGAATGAATAGAGGACTGGTGTTGGATCCAGGATGAGGAAGCTCTAGAGTTCTGCGAAGCCTTGACGGAGTGTGTTGAGCGCGGCAAGGAATAGAGCGCATGCAACCTCTCTAACGCTAGGCTGCGCCCAGCATTAAACAGGATTACTCGCTTGAAGGCTGTCGCGCTAACCATCGAGCACATGGGGGAAGATTTTCTCCTTCGCCCCATCTCGCCACTACAGAAAAGGGACATACAGGCCTGGTTGTATGGCGATGCTAGGGATAGGATGAGGTTGATCCTTGGTTTGGCCAACAACTTGTCTGTTTATGGCCATGCCTGGCCGTGCGACCAACTATTTGGCCGCTTTGAGTTGTTCAAGCTCCCGGAAAATGTTATGCCTCTGAACATCAATTCTTCTCGAGATCAGATAGTGAAGTGGATGCCGGATTGCAATGCCCATGGAGTGGCAGGTGACTGGTAGGTGCCCACTCTTGATGAAGAACTCGGGTGGTCCAATGCCTTGGTGGAGAAGGCCACCAGGGTTGAGACTGCTACGTACAAGCGCACCTCCTCTGTGGAGGTAGCGTATATCAGGAAGAGGATTGAGGAGGACAAGGTTGCTCGTATCGTGTAGATGGCAAGGGCCAACATGGTCGGGAAGGGAAAAGGGAAAGCTGAGGATGAAGGCTCCTCTCGAGGTGGCAGTGAGGTGTAGGCCACGGAAGAGGTTGCCGAAGAGAATTCTACCGGGGACGGGACTGCCGGGCTTTATGCCCTTGCCGCTGTGGCAGCAGAGCTCCAAGAGGAGGAGGAAGTTGGTGAGGTGGGGGATCTGAAGACGAAGTGGCTCGCGGCTGGACCCCAAGCCCCCGAGCCGATTCTAGATCAGCATCCTTGCAGATATGCTACTAATCGGGGCACGGTCGCCTCAAACCCAGTGCTTGCCATCAAGAAGGTGAAGAAGACCACCACCAAAACCACCAAGATGGAATTGGCGTGCTGGCAGTCTCCTCGGCTTGTTGGGATCAAGGCTTCCCCCACCAAGCAATCGGTGAATGAGGAAGTTGACTCCAGTCCTCACTCTGGCTCGAGTTCTTCACAAAGCTCGTCTTCGTCGGAGCCCCCGGCGCCTCAGCTCGTGTCAGAGCTGCCGGAGAGTTTTGCCCCTCCACCTCAAAAGAGAGGAAGGGCGCCCTCGCCTCCCATGGAGTTCAAGTTGAACACTATGCTCATTGAAGAAGAGTAAGGAAACTTTCCCTTCTCGTAAATAGCATCAACATACTTGATTATCTATGTTGACTCACCTTTTATTTTGCTATTGCTGGCAGGGAGGTGGAGGAGGACACGGAAACCCTCATCCACCAGCCACGGAAGAGGCTCCGGCGCGTCGGGTCGTCGAAGGCTGCGGAGAGCCTGGTCTTGGCTGGGAGCAACATGGAGGACCCCGCGCCATGCCCCAGTCCAACCTCCAGCCTGGGAGTGGGGTCGGCCTCTTGCACCGGAGGCGATGGGGATGGGCTTCCTGCTCCTTCGGCCGGAGGGGACGGCAAGACGATGCAGGGTGAGCCCCTCTAGGAAGGGAATGTCCGCTCCGCCAGCCGAGCCGAAGAACCTCCGACGGGACCCTTCGTGGATGAGACCGCATAGAGTGTTGTTGTGACTGCCGCAGCAGGGAGTGTGGAGTCCATAGCCCGGCAACCGATGCTGCTGGGGAAATTGAGGCCCTTGCCTAGCAGACTTCTCCAGGTACTTAATTCCTGCTCTTTTTTCTTTCTTGTTCATATCACCTCTCCTTATATTTCACTTATCTGAAATTTCTATCTCTTCGTCACTCGCCCGTTTTCTTTCCTGCAATCCCCTAGGCCGAAGAGCCAGAGATGCTGGAAGAGGTGGCTAGCATAGGGAGAGCTGCTGCAGATGAGGCCGCCAAGATTGCCACTGTGGAGGGACAGGGCCCCATTGCCAAGCGTGCTCAAGATTCCTTGGCGGTGGTGGAGCACCCTTTGGAGAACGCCCCGGAGGAAGAAGTGGTGGTGGAGGGGAAAATTCCTCTCCAAACCATGGATCCCCTTCCCTCCTCTAGGATCATTATGGGGACCTCGCCACCCCCCTTAAATCAGTTGGTGCAGGTGTTGGAGCAGTCTAGGACTCGAGCCCCGGCCCGTCTATGATGACGGGCACGGAGCTCGATGAAGAGCTTCAGCGCATCCTGGCACTGCTGCATCAAGGGGTTGGAGAGGCAGATGATTCAGGCGTTGTCGCAATGGACCTGTCTTTTCTAGAGTCCATGGCAACGGGTGTCAAAGAGATGCAGGTCCGGCATGATCAGAAGTGGCAGGCGCTCAAGGAGCGGCATGAGTCCGCTAGTAGGGTGGACCAGAAGCTGAAGGACAAATGCTTGGAGCTGCGGGAATGGCACGGCAAGCAGTTCAAGGTGCTCATGAGGTAGCAAGAGACGCTCATGATGACAAGGGAAGATGTCATGGCCCGCGAAACGCACCTCGCGGACCGCAAGGCACTCCTGGATGCCAGAGAACAAGACATATGTCTCTGGGAGGAGAAGCTCGAGGCCACCCTTCGCGCCAAGTACGACAATCTGGAGGCCCTTGTACAACAATGTACCAGGGAGTTGAAAGAAAAGCATGGAGCTGCCCTGGACGCCATTGCCACTGACTCCGCCGCCCAATTGAAGAAGCTCACTGAAGACCTGGCTGTCGCATCTGCTGCCAAGACTGACCTCGACCAGTAGGTGGCCAAATTGACTGACGACCTTGCCGGGAGCGCCAAGGATGTGGAGGCCTTCAAAGAAGAAGCATGGAAATCGGAGGTTCTCCTGACCGACGTGCAGTCACATCTCTCCTCCAAACTTCATATTCTTGACACCGCAAAAGGCACCATCACGAATGTGAAGACCAGGATCGGCACCTTGGAAAGTGCGGCAGAGTCAAGCGGAACCCGTCAGCAAAAACTACCCAGGGACTTGGACAATGCTCGGTGACTCCAGAAGGAGGCGGAAGACCAGCTGGTGAACCAAACCGAGCAGGTCAACCTCTGTATCAGGAGCCTGATTGATATTGCCATGCGCCATGCTGCCCAGACCATTGTGATGGTTATGGATGGGCCGGCTTTTTCAGTCAATAGGCAAGAAGTCCCTAGCGTCAAGCTGGGAATCTTCTTCAACGAGCTGATCAACAAGATGAAGGTGCATCAAGAGGGGAGGGCCAAGCGCTTCGAGGTCGAGTCCTGGAAGCTCGCCCATGATGCCCTCCTGATGGTCCTGAGCAACATTGCCTACCACCATCCAGATCTTGACCTTGATGATGGTTTCAGGAAGCCGCCGGCGGGTGCCGATGTCACAGCTGCCAAGGAGAAAACCGCCCCTCGGGCCGCCAAGGTCCTCCACATCACGACAGCTTCATGCGGTCGCCAGACCGAGTGATGAACTGTTATTGCTCTCGTGCTATCCTGTAACAAGTCATGACATATGCTTTGTGTTTAGGTACCGTACTATTTTATGCTTGTCTGGAACTGATGTCCTCTGTTGAACCCCAAATGCGTGTTTATCTCTTTCAGCTTATACGCTTGTGTTCATACAATTAGTCCCTATGTATGTTCTAGATTCTTTCCGGTAACATATTGCCGCGATTGTCATAAGGGTCTGGCCCTTAACACTCATCTTGGCGTGGATGCGTCCCGGCAAGTTTTTCCTAGGTAGCTCTCGACGCAGCCCCTCGTTCTGTGAGCATGGCTCGAGACAGAATGATGGTGCAGACAAAGAATCTAGCCAAGGTTCCATCTAACGAGGGTTTTCATAATACGAACACTTACTAAAGCCAAGGGATAAACGATCGCAAAAATCTAAGATGCATCAACTAGAAATGATGGCATGAACTTAGCTTTTGTTCCTGTTCCTTTCTGTCCCTTCCGGTCGTACATGCCTTGGCATGCTTGTGATGCTCGGAAAGGTGGAGGCCAAGCAACCAATGCTCCGGTTCCTGGTAGGGACCAATTCATATCATGCGCGCCTGGCGGGTGGTGGCACTACAAAAAAATACACTTCCGTGATGATACGTGTTTGTCACAGTGGGTCACGTTTTTTGTCATGCATGTACATCCATGATGATTTTATGACAGAATCAAGATAGTCATACATGTGATGTCGTAGAAGTGTTCCATGACATTACCAAAATTATCATCATGGAAGTGTCCACTTTCATGACGATAAATCGCATGTCATGGAAGTGCTTTCCTCAAGGGTGACCGACATGTGGCATCCACCGTAACGGAATGCCGTTAAGCTATCGGGTCCGATTTTGGATCCGATAACCCGCTAACAGCGCGGACCAATGAGGATTTTCCACGTGTAAAATTCTCATTGGCCGGAGGAAACACGTGTTGGCTCACCGTTGGGACAGATGTCATCCATTCATAGGACAGGAGGCGCCTATGATAGGTCGACACGTGGCACGACCCAATAGTGGCCCATTCCGGTAAAAAGGCCAGCCTAGTAAAAATTAACAGGCCGGCCCATATAAGGCCTACTTTGTCAGGTCCATTTAAGCCCACGTCCCATACGAGATTGCCAATTCGGCCCATCAACAACCCGTTAAAGATTTGATACCATTGCAGCCCATCGTCAGTTCGAGCCCGTTAACAGCCCGCTATATATTTGGAGTCAATATCGGCCCGATGTGATTTCGGCCTGTTAAGGGCCCATTCAAGGGATGGGCCAATTTTCAGGATGTACATCTTTCGGCCTTTTAGTGACCCATTTAAGTGTTGGGACAATTTCCGGCCCGGTGTGTCTTTCAGCCTGTTGATGGCCCATAAATGAGTTGGGCCATTTGTAGTCAGACCTTAGTTTTGGCCTTTTAGCGATCCATTTAAGTGTTGGGCCAATTCCTAGCCCAGTGTGTCATTCAGCCTGTTGACGGCCCATAAATGATTTGGGCCATTTGTAGTCGGACCTGAGTTTTGACCTTTTAATGGCCCATGCTCTTCATGGTCCAATACCAGCCCAGTTTCTCTTTCGGCCTGCTAAAGGAAGTGAAGCCCACTTTTTGAACCCCATGCAATCATGATACAGAGGGAAAGATGCAAGTCAAATTATTTTGACGTATCAAGGATTCAGAAGGATGCATGCGTTTTTCCTTTTCATTAGTACTAGTTCGTTTCCTTTTCAATAAGTAGTAGTCTGTTTTTTGTCTTTTGTGAACAAGTGTGTCGGACTATTAGATTAGTTAAGATGTGATTTGGAAGATAGGAAAGAGAGTCCGTGTAGTATTCTTCTTGTTAGTCGGTTGTGCCTGGTCGTTTTACTCGCCTATATAAAAGGCCGACTTCGGCCATGTACGGGGGAGGTTGGTTTTAGCTTGGTTTTTGGATTCTCATGGACAGAGTCAAGTCGGGGTATCTTCCCTTGACCAGATAATACTAGTTGATGAGTTGAATACTTTGTGTGTTCCGGCCAGGATATTGGAGGCATCAACTTCTAATTTGCTGCTGATCTTTTGAAGATCGTCCACGTACTTCTTTTATCGGGTGTGCATGTTGTTTTTGTGGTGATTGCATCTACAAGATCGCACGCGCCACGTCGTTTCATGTGACACCGTACCGTGAAAGATTGGGAAATTTATTCGTGCCGTCATTTTTCTGTCGACGGTCGCATCATGCTATGTTTTGTTCCTGTAGCATATTGTTATCTTGCTCTAAACATTGCTTCCTGATGTTAATTCCTGACATGTTAATAATTTCTCTAAGTCTGTGATGCTGATATCTTTTGCACTTTTGTCATGCTTGTTTGAACCTGTTGTTCTGTGATTTAGTCATAGCTCAGTGTTCATCTTTTGTCAATCATCTTGAGTAGATTACTGCCATGTGCTTTGTTGTTATGTTGGTGTGTCGTAGTTTAGTTTCTTGTTGCATTCTAGATGGCATCGTGTTGTTAATCGCAGAATTGTGCCATTATTGTTTTGCTTGCCATTTGCAAACCGTGCATCCGATTCCGGTGATCTTTATATCGATTTCGACCGAAATCAACTCATCTTTCTAGCGGCACACTTGGTTTGCCAAGTTGATGCATGGTTCAATCTTTCCTTTCCGAAGCACGCATATGCATTGCATATCACATCCCGCATGTCATGCCATGTTTTGCATCATGTTGCTTGCGCATTGCACCAAGATTGATTGTTGGTCCTTTTGTTTGTGTTCTTGATTTGGGTAGAGCCGGGAGACGATTACGTGATCGAGGAACCTGTTGAGTACGCTTACGAGGATCAAGTTTTCATCTACTCAAAGAACTTTGCAGGCAAGATGACCATACCCTCGAAATCACTTCTATCTTTGCTTGCTAGTTGTTCACTCTATTCGCTATGCCGCGATACCTACCACTTGCTATATCATGCCTCCCATATTGCCATGTCGAGCCTCTAACCCACCTTTCCCCGCAAACCGTTGTTTGGCTATGTTACTGCTTTGCTCAGCCCCTCTTATAGCGTTGCTAGTTGCAGGTGAAGATGGAGTTTGTTCCTTGTTGGAACATGGATATTGTTGGGATCTCATTATTATATCTTGTTTACTTTAATGCATTTGTATACTTGGTAAAGGGTGGAAGGCTCGGCCGTATGCCTGGTGTTTTGTTCCACTCTTGCCGCCCTAGTTTCCATCATACCAGTGTTATGTTCCTTGATTTTGCGTTCCTTACGCGGTTGGGTGTTATGGGAACCCCTTGACAGTTCTCTTTGAATAAAATTCCTCCAGCAAGGCCCGACCTTGGTTTTACCAGTTGCCTACCTACCACCATATACCTTCCCTTGGGTTCTGCAGACTCAAGGGTCATCTTA
>NC_041386.1:277356669-277384697 GCF_002162155.2 Triticum dicoccoides | reverse complement strand
GTGTTGGTCCGATGCAGGTGCCGATGATGCCAGTGTAGGGGACGCGAACTCAAGTGGGAGTTCGATGAGGATTCTGGACGTTACTACGTGTCTTTTCCTGACGATCAGTAGAGGAGCCCAGTTGGGGCGATCGGGGATCTATGCATTTGGGGTTGTCTTTATTTATGTTGTGTCCGTAGTCGGACCTTGATTGTATTCTGGATGATGTAATGCTATATTTATGTATTGTGTGAAGTGGCGATTGTAAGCCAATTCTTTATCCCTTTCTTATTCAGTACATGGGATGTGTAAAGATTACCCCTCTTGCGACATGCCTACTATGCGGTTATGCCTCTAAGTCGTGCTCCAACACGTGGGAGATATAGCCGCATTGTGGGTGTTACACGCTGCGACAGTGGTACCGCCGCAGCGCCTGCTGGTATCTTGCCGCCGGTAGTGTAGCTTCGCGGCTGTGTTCCTCCCCCAGCACGTGGTCCATCCCCCGCCTGTCCTCTTGCTACATTTCATCGCATGCTAGGACCCATGTGGAGCGATGTCTAACCTCATGAGGGAGGACTGCTTCTGCTCCATAGACGAGGAAGAACGGGGTCTCGCCCATCGGCTTTGTGGAGGTGGTGTGCATGGACCATAGCACGGACTGGAGCTCATCGTGCTAGCCCTTGCCGCAGGCCTCGAGCTTCTTCTTGAAGGTCCTTGTCTTGAGGCCTCTCAGGACCTCCGCGTTGGCGCGTTCGGCCTGGCTATTGCTCCTGGGGTGCGCTACCAAAGCGTAGCAGATCTGCGTTCCAAGGTTAGCACAATATGTCTTGAAGAGATTACAAGTGAACTACGAGCCATTATCGGTGATGTTGTGGTTCGGGACCCCAAAACGGCTCACGAGGCCCTTGATGAACTTGACCGCAGAGCCAGCTGGGATGGTGCAGATGGCTTCCACCTCCGCCCACTTGGTGAACATGTCGATTGCAACGTAGAGGTATCGGTAGCCCCCAAGCGCTCGAGGGAATGGGCCCAGGATGTCCAGTCCCCATACTGAAAACGGCCACGAGAGTGGAATGGTCTGGAGGCCCTGAACTGGCTGATGGATTTTCTTGGCGTGGAATTGGCGGGCCTCGCAGGATCTCACTAGCTCAGCTGCGTCGTTGAGCACCGTAGGCCAGTAGAACCTGCTGCGGAATGCCTTGCCAATGAGGGTTCGTGACGACGAGTGGTGCCCGCAGTCCCCGCCGTGTATGTCGGCTAGCATCTCTTTCCCCTGTTCCGTGGAGATGCAATGCAATGAGACGTCATTTGGCCGCTTCTTGTATAACTCACCGTCCTGGATGCAGTATGCGGTGGCTTGCCGTGCTACACGCTCCGCGTCTTCCTCCTTCTCTGGTAGTGTCCCTTGCGTCAGGTATTCCTTGAATTCCTTGGTCCAAAATCCTTCTTGGGGCTTGAGTGCCAAGAGTAGATGCGCTCCCGAAGTCGGGCCACAGGCTGGGGCTCCCGCGGCAGGTGGCTGCAGGAGCTCCTCCCGAGGCTGCGCTGTCCTTGAAAGTGGCGGTGTCGCTGATGGATTGAAGATCCGCTCCTCGAAGACACCAGGCTCTTGGGGCTGTCGCTTGGATTCCCTTCTCGCGATGTCATCGGCTTCGTTGTTGGTTCCCCGGGGCACGTGCTGCAATTCCATGCCCGGGAACTGCTTCTCCATCTTGCGTACTTCCGCGAGGTATGCCTCCATGTGTTCATCTTTTGGTCTGTATACCTTGTTGGAGAAGTTGACGAGGAGCTGCGAGTCACCCCTAATAGTGAGACGCTTCACCCCCAGTGCCGCCACAGCCTTCAGGCCGGCTATGAGGCCATCATACTCTGCAATGTTGTTGGATACCTTCTCGCCCTGCTGGAAGCAGAGCTGCATGGCGTAGTAGAGCTTGTCCTGAGTGGGCGAGATGAGAATGCTCCAGCCCCCGCGCCTTGGCGCGCGAAAGCACCATCAAAATACATGACCCAGCCATCGGGCGCCTCACTTCCCGACGAGAGGGACCGGTCCTCGCTGATTTCAAGCATCGGGGCGTCCGTCCATTCTGCCACGAAATCGGCGAGCGTGGCTCCCTTGATGACCCTGGTGGTGCTAAACTCCAACTGGAATGTCTGCAATTCGATGTTCCACTCGGTGACCCTCCTGGCGGAGTTGGGGCTCCTGAGCACCCTCTCCAGTGGGTAGGCCGAGACGACCTTGATGGGGTGACCTTGAAAGTAGTGTTGCATCTTTTTGAGGCAACCAGGAGCGTGAGTAGGAGCTTCCGAGGCATGGGGTACCGTGCTCCTGCGTCTTGCAACACCGTGATGACGAATTATACCGGGTGCTCGACGAGGGTAGGCGCGCTGATGAGGCTTGCGCCTTCCGAGGGTTGGGGAGCCTCCTGAGGTGGTGGGGCCCCCAATGCTTGATCGCTTGTCGGGGCCCTTGCGGGTTCGAGGGCGTCATCCTGCTGAGCTTGATCCTCTGATGTCGCTGCTCCAGCCCTTGCGGCACCCTCCTAGTCTTGCGTCGTTTCTGCTGGTGGCATACCTCGGCGCGATGTGCCCTTGGCTTGGTGTTCTTCCCAAACCGCCACTAGAGCCAAGCTGGCAGAGTGGAGAATGGCAGCAAGATAAAGCACCAGGGGCTCAAGAGGTCGCGGCGCCACCATCACTGAGGGCTGGTCAGGTATCTCTTGAGGTCTTGAAATGCTTGGTCGGCCTCCAGGGTCCACTCAAATGGGCCCTTCTTCTTCATCAGCTTGAAGAAGGGTAGGACGCGCTCTCCCAGCTTGAAAATGAAGCGTCCCAACGCAGTCACCCGTCCAGCAAGCTTTTGCATTTCCTTGAGGGTTTGCCGACCCAAGGCGATGTGCATGAGCCACTAGAAGGTTACACCTGCGCTGTGCAGCCCGAAAGGCATGCAAGTGTAGTAGTATACCCCACATGGGGTCAGGAAGGCTGTCATCTCAACATCTTCTACCGCCATCTTGATCTGGTGATATTCCGAGAATGCATCCAGGAAGCATAGCAAGTCGCACTCGGCAGTGGAGTCGATGATCTGGTCAATGCGTGGAAGAGGGAACGGATCTTGAGGGCGGGCCTTGTTGAGGTTGGTGAAGTCGACGCACCTCCGCTCTTTCCCGCCTTTCTTGGGGACGATGACGGGGTTTGCCAGCCACTCGGGGTATCGAACCTCGTGAATGACACCCGCAGCCTCGAACTTGCGGGTCTATTGGACGATGAAAGCTTACTTCTCCGTGGACTGCCGCCTCGCCTTCTGCTTCATGGGGCGTACGTTGGGGCACACCTTCAGGTGGTGCTCTATCACCCCTCTTGGGACCCCTACCAGCTGATCGGGTTCCCAAGCGAACACTTCCTTATTTGCGCGCAAGAACTTCACTAGCGCCTCCTCCTGATCAGGCTCAAGGTTGGCGCCTATGGTAAAGGTTTCCCCCGAGGACCCGTCCTCCTCGACTGGCACTTGCTTAGTTTCTGCCTTGTCTTGAGTGAAAAACTGCTTCTTCTTGGTTGGTGTGGCTCCCTTGGCCTTGGAGGTATCCGCGTTGGCGGGCTGCACTGCCGCGGCGGTCTTGAGGGCGAGCTTGAGCGTCATCAAGGCTTCCTTGGTGTCCCCAACTACTATGAGGACACCCTCACTCCCAGGCATCTTCATGAGGCTGTAGGTCGGATGGGTCGCCGCCATGAACTGAGCCAGGGCCGGGTACCCGAGGATGGCGTTGTACGGGAGGCCGATGTGGGCGATGCCGAAGTCGACTAGCTCGGTGCGGTAGTTGTCGCGCATGCCGAAGGTCACGGGGAGGCGGATCTGGCCCAGGGAGCAGGCGGAGCCTCCACCAACCCCTGAGAAAGGCTTGCTAGGGCGGAGCCACTCGAGCGGTACGTGAAGAAGGCTGAAGGCCCCGACGGAGAGCACGTTGAGGCCGGCACCACCGTCGATGAGCGTCTTGGTGATGGATACGTGGCAGATGGTGGGCGTGCAAAGCATTGGGAGCGCACCCGAGCCAACGGTGGAGACGCGATGATCCCCTGAGTCGAAGGTGAGGTCGGCCTCGGGCGCGGCCTAGCCCAGTGGGGCCCTTGGGCGCTTGGAAGTGGCGCCGACCTGGCGAAAGAACGGCTTGATGTGACGATCTGAGGGTGGTGCTTGAAAGCCACCGAGGAGGGCCACAACCGCGCGGTGCACTAGCGCTGTGTAGCGCGCAATGAAGAGGCCGCGCAACTCCTCCCAGGACGCCACCGTGGATCCGGGGAGGAAAGCCGACGGGTCCGCCGTGCCGTTGTAGCGTGGCGGCATCTCCGGCTTGAACTTGGGTGGCCACTGCACCTATCGCAGGGCGGGAGCAAGGGCTCAGAGCCCCCGGGCATCACTGTGGGCACTCGTAGATCCAGACGGAAGGGTGGCGCTAGCCATGGAGAATGGGCATGAAGGTGATGGAGTGCGAATCGACGAAAGGAAAACTCCGGCGCACCCCTACCTGGCGCGCCAAATGTCGGATTTTGGGTTCCAGCAAAACCCTTAAGGTTCGAACTCTGGGGTGCGCACGAAGATCTCCCCCTACCAACTCAAGCCCTCAACCTCGCCATGATCTCAAAGGCAAGCTCGAGGAACTCGCAACACAAGGGACACAAGATCTATACTGGTTCGGGCCACCGTTGTGGTGTAATACCCTACTCCAGTGTTGTGGTGGTGGATTACCTCTTGGGCTGAGGATGAACGGTACAAGGGGAAGAAGAGCCTCCTAAGGAGAGGTGTTCTTGTGCTTGGTGAACTTGTGGCTGTCTGGATTAGTCCCTCTCTAATGTGGTGGCTAGTCCTATTTATAGAGGCTCTGGTCCTCTCCCCAAATATTGAGCGGGAAGGGAGCCAACAACGGCCAATTCGAAAGGGGATAGCTAGTACAGCTTATCCTGACAAAAGTAGTCTTCACCTGCCAAAGGCTCTGGTGGTGACGCTGTCTTGGGCTCCACGGTGACCTCTGACTTGTTGTCCTGCTAATCTTGGTCTCGTTGCATAGATATGGAAACCTTTGCTTGACGCCTCGGTACTCTGCATCTACGCTTTCCTCCTTAGCACGAAAGAGGAAACAAGGACACTGTGCATGCTGGCGCCCGCCTGGTCTCGATCATCATGGCTCACGTCACTGGAACCTCGTGAGGTTTGTCTTGCCTTGATCTCTCCGCCCCTCGCGAGACAGCCTGGTGAGGCCGGTCCTGAGGAGGTCTTGTGTCGTCCGCCTCACGAGGCTTGGCCCCTAGCGAGGGTCTTGCATGCTTGTTGGTGAAGATGGGCCATAAAGGCCCGCTTGCAGAGCCACGCCATGGGCCGCAAGCAGGCAAGTCTGGGGACCCCCGTTCCCAGAACACCGACAATAGTTATATTGGAGAGTGGGAATTCATTTACTCCTTATCCCCTTGGTCGCTCTGGTAAGGACTCGTGACGTAGGTGTTTTCCTCACTCTTCAATCCTTTTTCACTCAAAAAAAAATTTAGGATCACGCGGGTATTGTGGAACCATTCTGATATCATTGTGATGGGGATTCTGTCTTGGTGCCTCATAACATTTAGGGGTTGTGGCAGTGTCCCAGGGAGTTGAGCTCCAAGGTGTTTTCTTCACAGTGTTTATCACTTCAGTTCCGGAATACCAGAGGACGCCGACATCGAAAGCTCTTCTATGCTACTAGTGGTGAGAGTAGTTTGGCGATAGTCGTTACTGGGGAGAGCGACTAGATATATTGCCACAACTAGTATAGGGAATGTTCCTTCGAAGGTCTGAGGTACATGTTTTTCAAAGGTTTCTTGGTTATGTGTTGACGGATGGATACAGTTGGAGTGTATGGCTTGTTAGTTGTGTGAGATATTTGTGCCTCCCTGTATACCCAACACCAGATTGCATAACCCGAAATTTTTGGGAGCTAACAGGCGGGAATTCAAGTAGCTCTAGGTTATCTTTCCGACAATATTTGGCATGAGATCGGGGGAATCTCTACCATGTCTTTGTTTCAGTTGTTACATTGTTGTTTTATTCATCAACCTCATTCGAAGTGGCTTCTCATTCAATGGTCGTCTCATATGAACTTTGGAATGCATTTGTTCAATCTTTCTGTTCGGATTCTTATTGTGAAGACTACATTGCACATGTCTAACCTTTGATTCAGCTTATATATCATTTCAATGGTGGTTCTAACAGATGTCATCTTCTTCAGGATGGCTCCCGCAACTCGTCAGAATCTGGACAATAACGACAGGGAGCAGTCGGAACCTCCACCTTCGCCACCTCCTCCACCTCCGGAGGCATGGCAAGCTTTGATGGCGGCCACCAACATCAATACTCATATGTTGATTCAGCTCATGCAAGATTGCAACCAAGGCCAAGGAAACTAAGGGAACCAAGGTCAAGGGCAATTCAACAATCAACCTCAGTTTGCCACACTCAATCAGTTTCTTGCAAATCAGCCAAAGACGTTTAGCGCTTCTATTGAGGCCATGGACATTGATGATTGGCTCATGGATATCAACAAGCATTTTGAGTGCGGTAATGTCAGACCTGAGGACTACGTCAAGTTCGCTTCCTTCCAGCTCAAGGAGCAGGCAGCTGATTGGCATCAGCAGTACAAAAACACTAGAGGGGGTCGAGTGATCAGCTGGACCAATTTCTGCCGGGATTTTAGAGCTCATCACATTCTAGCAAGGGTTGTCCAGAGCATGTATGAGCAATTCTGCAATCTCGAGCAATGAACCATGTCTGTGTATCAATATAACTTCATATTTCACAATCTTGCTCGCTATGCAAGGCACACATTCCAGATGAGAAGAGTATGATCTACTACTTCAGGGGTGGCCTCAGAGAGGACCTTCAGCTAGCTCTCATTCTTGTTGAGCCTACTCAGTTCGATCAGTTCTATAACATGGCTCTAAAACAAGAAGCGGCTCAGCTCAACTGTGAAGCTTCCAAGAAGAGGCTCAGGGGTGTATTTCACTCTTGTTCTTCCTCTCAAGTGGTCTCAAAGCAATAGAAGTTTTGGCTTCTTCCACCTCCTCCGTTTCGTCCACCCTATCAGCAAAAGCAGTCAAGTGGTCATGGATCTTCCCACTCACCCAACCCAAGATATCAGAACAAGTCTTAGTCTCAGGCTCTGAGGACAGGCGGTCCTCCTCCTCTGCCTGGCCCCGCTCCAGAGGTCACTTGTTACAAGTGTGCTATGAAAGGACCCTACTCCAACAAGTGCTTCAACCAGAGGCGCCTCCCACCTCCTCCTCCGGTCAGGTAAGCAAGCAATGCAGTCGTCAAGCACAATCCCAAGTCAGCAAGGGTGAACTTGATGAATTTAGCTCAAGCGGAGGAATCTTCCGAAGTGATCATGGGTAATCTCTCAATTAATGATATTCATGCAAAAGTATTGTTCGATTCTGGTGCATTCTTCATGTCATATCCGTTTGCATCCAAGCACAATTTTCATATTGAGCTCTTGTCAAGACCTCTAACAGTCGTTTCTCCGGGGTTGAACATGAGTTCTCGTTTGATGGTTCTTGATGTCACTGTCAACTTGAATGATTATTCTTTTATGGCTTCCTCGATTTTTCTCAGTTCAAGGGAAATCATGGCCACCTATGGGACCTAGAGCCCCTTTCTGGTTCGGCGGGGGGATGGCATGTTGCACAAAGAGCGGAAAAACATGAGATAGCACAACAGACATCACACGGGTGATTTTACCCAGGTTCAGGCCGCTGTGAGGCGTAAAACCCTACTCCTGCTTTGGTGGATTGATGTGGAAATAATGATGGTGAACGCAAATCACTTGCCCAGCAGGGTTTCCTTAGGGAGAGAGCGGCTACGCGCGTATGAGTGTGTGAGAGTTCTCCAACCAAGGGTCCAACCCTTTCTATGGTTGCCTTGGGCCTCCTTTTATAGACAAAGGGGTCACCACAGTGGCAAATCAGTCATTATGCGCTGATTAGATAGAAAACAGTGCTATCATACCTAAGTCTGCAGGCTGACAGAGTGCATTTAATGCGCCGCTCAACGTCATATCGCAGCTTGCGCAGCAGGGGCTGTCGGGCTCTTTTGCCAGCTTTGCATCTGCTTGCTCGACACGTCGTAGGACGGGTGCCACTTGTAGGAGTTTTCTGTAGGAAGGGATGCCAAGTGGTGAATAGCAGCTACTTACTCACCTTGGAGCTTGACAGCGCACTGATCAACGACTTGGGTCGTGATGAGGTGGTGCGGTGGGTTGGTTCTGTCTCCGTGAGCCTGGCAGGCCTGCCGGGATGCCTCGAAAGCTTGCTTCTGGGGTAAACCCCGTCCTTGCCAGGCTCGCCTGCCCAGCAAGGGGGGCTTTTTCCTTGGCACATCTTACTTCTCTAGCTCCTCTTGGTCTTCTTGAGTTGCACGTTGGTTTCCTAAAGATCTGACCTTTTGTGCTTCGGTCTGTCCTTTGTGCTGCAATCTTGTTCTCGTGCATGCGTCTTCACTGTCCGTGCACGAGTCAGGGGATAATATATACCCATGTTTGTTTTCCCCCACATAAGCCCCGGACCTGAGCCATACATGCCGCGCGGCACCTTGGGTTAGGCCCCAAACAGTGCACGGACATGTGGCAAGAGAAGGCTGCTTACGTCGGTTTGTCATGATGACCAGTCAATCCAACGTCCACTTCGTGCAATTACTGTGAGTCGTGGGGTCGTGGGACTGTTGCAGTTAAGGTAGAATGGTAACTTTCTGAAGCGTCGCGCCCCCGCTCCATGCCCTTTCCCTCTTTAAGATGGGGAAACGCGGAGCGGCACGATTCACTTGTCGCCTGCCCTACCCTTACATCATCTTCCTCCACAAGCCAAACAACTAACCCTCCATTATCCCCCTCGCCCACCACCGCCCCTCTCACCGGATTCCTTCCCCATTCACATTGCCGCCCGTGGAAATGGGGAAGAAACCTACAGTAAAAGGGAAGCCAGCGGTCGTGGCGAAGGAACTGGTTGCCGAAGGGGGCAAGAGAGCAGCGAAGTTGGACAAGACGCGGAGGGGAGACGTCATTTTCCTTCCGTCGAATCTAGACGGCCCGGTCCTTCAAGCAAGGTACGGGTACCTGTGGGGGAGGGAAGTCCCGAAAGGGCATGGAGCACCCAAGGTTTTGGCAGAGGGGAAAGAGGACCAGCCTGATTTGTACCGTTTCTTGTGCGCCTATTTCATCTATGGCCTTTGTCCCCCATGAGGGAGTCCTGGATTAGGGGGTCCCCGGGCGTCTGGGCTATGTGATATGGGTCGGACTAATGGGCCAAGAAGATACAAGATAGAAGGCCTTCCCCCGTGTTCGGATGGGACTCTCCTTTGCGTGGATGGCAAGCTTGATGTTCAGATGTGAAGATTCCTTTCTCTGTAAACTGACTCCGTAAAACCCTAGGCCCCTCTGGTGTCTATATAAACCGAAGGGCTTAGTCCGTAGAGGCAATCATAATCATACAGGCTAGACATCTAGGGTTTAGCCATTACGATCTCGAGGTAGATCAACTCTTGTAACCCCTATACTCATCAAACTCAATCAAGCAGGAAGTAGGGTATTACCTCCATCAAGAGGGCATGAACCTGGGTAAACATCATGTCCCCTGCCTCCTGTTACCTTCGATCCTTAGACTGACAGTTTGGGACTGCCTACCCGAGATCGGACGGTTTTGACACCGACATTGGTGCTTTAATTGAGAGTTCCTCTGTGTTGTCGACAGAAGGTTCGATGGCTCGTTCGATCATCCACAACTACACCGTCTCGGGGGAGACTTTCCTCCCGGGCCAAATTTTCGTATTCGGCGGCTTCGCACTGCGTGCCAACTCGACTGGCCACCTTAAGCAGATCAACAGCTACGCCCCTGGTCATCAGATCAGTTTTCAAAATCTAAACTATGTCATTGATATCCGAGGAGACTCGATCTTCGAAGTGTTCGCGGCCCCGACTGCCGCTCTGGCCTTAGATCCAGAGCAGACTACCAAGTCCGAAGACGGGAGTTTAGAGCCTGCCGGACTCCCTGCAATTATGGAACTTGCTACCGGAGATCTGGAAGGGACTGCGTCATCAACAAACCTGAAGACGAACCAGGCACCCCTTGTCGGTAAAGTGCTAGACTCCCCCTCGGACTCCAAATCCGAATTCTCGAGGTCTGTGGCAAGCGGGCGTGGCTAGAAAGCTCTCACCCTGGCCAGCCCTGTGGACTCTCGCTTCCCCGTCCAAAACCTCGCTCCTAAATGAGGCTTTGGACTTAATGCAATCCCTCGCCATAACAGAGGAACCGCTTTCGAATTACACCCAGCATAGACTAGGGGCTGAGGGCGGGGAATTTTACATCCCACCCACCACCCACTTCATAGCCACTATCGAAGATTTATCCGACATGTTGGACTACGCCTCCGAAGACATTGACGGCTTGGACGATGATGCCAGAGACGAACAAGGCCAAGACCCTCCGTTTACCGGACGTTGGACGGCCACCTCCACATATGACGTGTACATGGTAGACTAAAAGCACAAGTGCTCCCTGAGTGATTTTGGTAATTAATGTCAACATATCTCTTGTTGGACTGATATTTTCACCTAGTATATTTCAGATGAGTTCAAGAGTGGAGTGTCTTGGACAAGAGGATGTGGAACCCCTTCAAATTGCTAAGGACACAAATTGGCTCAACCTTAAGACTCTACATTTTCAATTTAGTGATCCAAGATCACATTGAGTCCATAGGAAAAGCCAATACTATTAAAAGGGCATGAGGTGTTGCTTAATGGCTTGCTTTCTCAAAGTGCTTAGTGATATGCTCCAAAAGCCCTCAACCACTTTCCCATATCGACATATGTCCCAAACCAAAAGTCAAACTCGGCCCCACAAAAATTATCTATCCGGTGCCACCGCTTGACATAGCCACCACCAGAAACCCTAATCAATTCAGTCTCACCGATGGGATCTCGGTCTCACCGAGATGGTCTTGCTAACTCTCTGCTACCTGTTGCAATTATTTCGGCCCCACCGAGATAAGCAATCGGTCACACCGAGTTTGCTTGACCATCTCTCTGGTTACCTTATTACCAAAATCGGTCCCACCGAGTTTGTCTAATCAGTCAAACCGAAATGAGGTTTTACCCTAACCCTAGCACATCGCTCCCACCGAGTTGATCATATCGGTCCCATCGAAAATCCTAACGTCCACATTTTGAACTAAATCGGTCTGACCGAGTTTCATGATTCGGTCCAACCGAGTTTGGTAAATTGTGTGTAACGGTTAGATTTTGTGTGGAGGCTATTTATACCCCTCCACCGACTCTTCGTTCGTGGAGAGAGCCATCAGAACGTGCCTACACTTCCAGCATACATTTTCTAAGAGAGAACCACCTACTCATGTGTTGAGACCAAGATATTCTATTCCAACGACAAGAATCTTGATCTCTAGCCTTCCCAAAGTTGCTTTCCACCAAATCAAAATCTGTGAGATAGAGTTGAGTGTTGGGGAGACTATCATTTGAAGCACAAGAGCAAGGAGTTCATCATCAACACACCATCTATTACCTTTTGGAGAGTGGTGTCTCCTAGATTGGTTAGGTGTCACATGGGAGCCTCCGTCAAGATTGTGGAGTTGAACCAAGGAGTTTGTACGGGCAAGGAGATCGCCTACTTCATGAAGATCTACCCTAGTGAGGCAAGTCCTTCATGGGCGACGGCCATGGTGGGATAGACAAGGTTGCTTCTTCATGGACCCTTCGTGTGTGGAGCCCTCTGTGGACTTGCGTAACCATTACTCTTCGTGGGTTGAAGTCTCCATCAACGTGGATGTATGATAGCACCACCTATCGGAACCACGCCAAAAATCTCCGTGTCTCCAAGTGAGTTTGCACACCCCAGTCCCATCTCTTTACATTCTTGCAACTTTCATGCTTTACTTTCCGCTGCTCATATACTCTTGCCATGCTTGCTTGAAATGTATTGTGAATGTTTAAACTTGTGCTAAAACTCCATCATAACTTGAAGAAAATAAAAACTGCTACTTTTCTTTGTTAAGAGTCTATTCACCCCCCACTAGATGCCTCTTCTCGATCCTTTCATAGACGCACCCAAAAAGGATGACGACAACGGCAAGAAGGATCCGGTTGAGGACAAGCATGCTGAAGCACCTCCAAAGCGTCAACGTCAGTGGCGCCTCTCAAAATTGCGTCGCGAAAAATACACCAATACTGGCATGGGAGACAATGACACTTTGGAGAATGCCGAAGACCCCGAAGCCCCTATCGAGCCAACATCCGAATAGGATGATAGGGAGGATGGGCAAGTTAACCCCGACGATCTAGTCGAGAACGAGGACTCGGAGGATAGTAACTACCTACCGACCTCCGAAGAGGATGTGAGCCTCGGTGACGAAGACTTCATCATGCCAGAGGAACCACTGCGAGAAGTCTAAAAAAGAAGCAGCAGCAACTACAAGCCGAACAGGATACGCTCAATGACAGATGGACTAAAGTCCCCGCAGCTAAGGAATATGGCCTCGAACTCCCAACCAAGAGCTACCTGAAGCGCAAGCTACTACCACAATTTTACGACGAGGCCCTTGAGCCAATACAGCCAAAGTATAAACCCGCTGACGAACCTGACCGACTACCACATGGATGGGACAGACCGGCCACTGATGCCGAACACCTGCCCGCGCCACCCCATCTTCGAGGCAGGGAGACAGCGGCTCCGGGCTATACCTATGACCTACGCAAGGACCTGGACAATAGAGCCGATCAGACAAGATCAATCTATCGGTAAAGGGGGCATGCTCCAACACAAGAGGACGGCCATCAGGCCTAGCGCGACAGGCACAACCTCACCCGGGCCGAAAACCGCATTCGGACTTCATCTGAACTGTGTCACGACATCGCTCGATACAGAGGCGTCACACACCCCTTATGCTTCACCGATGAGGTGATGGAGCACCAGTTCTCTGAAGGGTTTAATCCCATGAATATTGAATTATACGATGGTACTACAGATCCCGTAGTATGGATCTAAGATTTTCTTCTTCATATTCACATGGCCCTCGGTGATGATCTCCATGCAATCAAATACCTCCCGCTAAAATTAAAGGGACCAGCACGGCACTGGTTAAACAGCCTCCCAAAAAACTCTATTGGAAGCAGGGAAGACTTGGAGGAAAACTTCAGAGACAACTTCCAAGGAACCTATGTTCGGCCTCCAAACGCCGATGACCTTAGTCACATAGTTCAGCAACCCGGAGAATCATCCCAGAAGTTATGGACCAGGTTCTTAATTAAAAAGAACCAAATTGTGGACTGTCCGGATGCCGAAGCCCTCGCGGCCTTTAAACAAAGTGTCCGAGACGAGTGGCTCGCCTAACACCTTGGCCAAGAAAAACCGAAGTCCATGACAGCCCTTACTGCACTTATAACCCACTTTTGCGTGGGAGAAGATAGATGACTAGCTCGCAGAAGCAATAGCACCAGCAACCCTGACACTTCCGAAGCCAGGGATGGCAACGGCAAGCCACGACGCAACAAACACAAGCGTCGAAGCAATAACAAAGATACCAAAGACACAGCGGCCAATGCCGGATTCAGTGGCTCCAAACCCGGTCAGCGGAAGAAGCCATTTAAAGGAAACAAGGATGGTCCATCCAGTTTGGACAGAATTCTCGATCGGCCTTGCCAGATTCATGGCACCCCTGATAAGCCTGCTAATCATACCAACAAGAATTGTTGGGTCTTTAAACAGGCCGGCAAGCTAAATGCCGAACATAAGGGGAAGGGGCCGCCCAGCAAGGACGACGATGAAGAGCCTCGCCCACCAAACATAGGGGGACAGAAGAAATTTCCCCCCGAGGAAAAATGCTGAATATGATATACGCTACACATATGCCCAAAAGGGAGCGCAAGCGCGCACTATGGCACGTCTATGTCATAGAGCCAGTCATCCGAAAATTCAATCCATGGTCAGACTGTCTGATCACTTTCGATCGCAAAGACCATCCGACCAGTATCCGTCATGGAGGTTCGGCAACATTGGTCCTCGACCCAATTATCGACGGATTCCATCTCACGCGAGTCCTTATGAATGCCGGCAGCAGCCTTAACCTGCTTTATCAGGACACTGTCCGCAAAATGGGCACCGATTCATCAAGAATGAAGCCCACCAAAACCACCTTTAAAGGAGTAATACCTGGCATTAAAGACCGTTGCACGGTCTCAGTAACACTGGAAGTGGTCTTCGATTCGCCGGACAACTTCCGAAGCAAAGAGTTGATCTTTGATGTCGTCAGCGGTTATCACGCACTGCTCAGAAGAACTGCCTTCGCTCGCTTCAATGCGGTCCCGCATTATGCTTACCTAAAGATCAAAATTCCTGGACCTCGTGGTGTTATTACAGTCAATGGGAACATGGAGTGCTCCATTTGTACCGAGGAGCATACCGTGGCTCTCGCAGCTGAAGCACAGGGTGGCCTTATCAAGTCGAATATCACCCCGCAGTCAAGCCCCCGGACACTATCAAATGAGTGCGGTCTACCCCACAGAACAACAGCCCGGCTCGTCCAGAGCTAGATTAGCAATCCGGCCTCCGTCACAACCCCAGCTGGATGGCGGCATACGTATTGCCCGTACATAACTACGCACAAAAGATACCATGGGCACGGACGGAGGCATACAGAAAACACGGTCCACGGCACAGCTCGACCCTATCCGGACCTTACATTTTCCATCTTTTTTCTTCTTGTTTTTCTTTTTCAGGTTCTTTACAACCCACACCACTCTTCCATGGCACTTCGGGTACTTTTCCAGGCCCCTTATATACACTTGATCGTTGATCCTCTCAAAGGACCATACACTATGGGGAAAAGCGGTGTAGACGTGCGACAGAGTGTCCAAAGGATCTTCAAGATCATCTTTTCAAATTTAGGACCTATATACAACTTTCCCTCATTCTCGGCATGTAAAATGGCCTTGACACTTATGGTATTTTCTGTAAAAAAAATATGTTTTGACGTACCAATCAGACTATAAATGGAAATAGTTTTGCCCAACCTTATTTCGTATTGGCTTATTTCTTATTATGTTTTCCCACTTTACGTCTGAATTGGCATATACAACTTGGTACGACTTAAATCACCAGGGGCTCTATTTCAAGCCATATATATTCTCAACAATAGAAAGTCTGAACACTCTCAAAGTATACTTCGGCATCCCGAATACTGCATTATATGCATCGACTCCGAATCACGTCTTTGATCAATAGTTGGGTTACCCAGCTCTTGTGCTTGCTACCTTACATTTCGTTTTTTCGGCTAAGGTAGTAAAGGGAGAACTACTGCGATTGTGTTTCTGGCTGGCCCGGTCAAACACCTCAGTAGAGAAAGCTGAAAACTGACTGTCGTGATGAGGCGAGAGTTGGTCAGCAATTTGGTGACTTACTAAATCTCTAGCAATTTCTTCCATATTACACGAAGGGCTGGCTTTTTCCAGTCAAGCGCTTAAGGCATCCAAGTTCGATAGCCGCATACGCACTAGGGGCTACCCTACAGTCCCACTGTCAAACTCCTATGCCTAAGTAAGAATTCTAAAACCGTATAGTTAGATCGCCTGGTTAGTCGCGCTGCCACCTCCTTTACGGACCAAGACGTTGGGTCAAAGTGTGGTCACGCGCCATTCCGAACACCCCCATAGTATCTACGTGGGGGCTGAAGCCAACAACTGGTAAGCTCTCAAGAATTATAAACGGCCGCATAGTGGGAATAACACTTTAAGATAAATGCATATAGTATATTACACAGCCTGGGTTAATAATACATTGCCCGGGTAGCCCGGATACATTTACTCGATCATGATATCCTTTGAGCATTGACCCTCTATCAAATAGGCACCCTCGAGGACGTCTTCAAAATAGCGCTCCAGCGTGCGGTGGTCCTTGCCTCCAGGCGGACCCTCAACCGCCACGACGGCGGCCTCCATCTTCGGCCAATGCATCTTAACACGGGCAAAGGCCATCCGCGCACCTTCTATACACGCCGAGCGCTTTACGGCCTCTTCTCGGGGCAAGGCGTAAGCCGCTTGACCAAGCAGAAGTAGCTGCTCTGAATGGTCCGGCTGGCCATAGCCGGACTATGATGTCCTTCATGGCCAAACTGGACATCCTATGCAGCTCTGCCAGCTGCATCATCTGATTGTTCAGTAGCGCTAGTCGCGCCGACACCAAGTACTGCGACCAGAAGAGCTTCTCCGCCGCGTTCCCTTCTTGGGCCTGGAAAAACTGGGTGGCATTAGCAGCACTCCTCGGGAGATCCGCAAAAGCGTCTGGAGCACTCCACAGTCGATTTAGCAAAGCATCTCTTTGACCGCGGAATATACTCTGTAAAAGAAAAGGCTTACCAGCCGCTATCTGTCCGGCTTGCTTGATCTCCTCGCGAGTCGCCCGGGACTCGGACCGAGCCTCCTTCGCAGCTTGAAGAGCCTTGGTGAGTTCGGCCGCTTGGGCCTTGTTACTCTCCTCCAAGGACTCACACTTGTTGGTGGCTTCCTGGAGCGCTTGCTCTACTTCGGTCACCATCGCCTCATACTGAAGGCAGGCGGCCATTTCGGCCTCTACATCCGCAGCCGCTTTCTCTACGGCTGCTTTGCTTGCCCTCGCCTCCTCCTTGGCTTCGGCAAGGGCACTCTTGAGGGCCTCGACCTCGGTCGCGTTGCCTACAATCATTTACATAGCAGTGCATGAGCTTAAACTCCAACTTTGCATTATAATTTAGGCTTGTAAAGGGGTCTTTTCAAAAAAAAGCATACCCTCATCGAACCGCTTGTTAATACGGTCGATCTCATCATCAGCCAGCTTTAGTTTCTGCTGGAGTTCGGACACTTCAGCATCCCTAGCTGAAGCCGCCAATAGTGAAGCTTGTTTATCAAAATAGATGAAGGCGTTATCTCCAGCGACTATTTGATCCTCTATCTGGCTCTTTTTTCCAAAGACCCATACAGAGTCTCAAGGGCTACTATCTATATACGGGCATATTCTTCCAATACAAAAAGCGGCTAAAGCATGTTATATCACTTACCTCAAAACCTGTTAACAGGCAAGTGAAAGCTTTGCTCAGACTGCTTTGGGCGGACTAAACCTTCTCAACCACCATACCCATCAGGGTATGGTGCTATTCCACGACGGGAGCATGTTGAAGTGCTTCCCTCTACATATCCGGCGCCTCCGGAATGATAAAGGTCGCCAGTGGAGTCGACACTCCCCCCTCCCTTGAAGTGGACTTCTCGCTCGACTTTGGAGCCACATGGGTCTCTGGAGTGCTATTCGGCTGGGGGCCGGACTGATCCAGGCCCCCGTCTTTAGTTTCCATTGGGGTAGTATCCCCCATGTTTTCGGCAGCCCAGGCAATACCCTTCGGCGCCATTTCAGCGGCCTTCTGCATCTCCCCCTGGCCTGGAGAAGTCCTTTGGGACAACACCTCGATGTCATCTATGGCTCATGGTGGAGAGGCTCGCGGAGGCGTTTCGCTCTCCATCCTCTCTGGCGCCAACGAGTTTCCCGAAGACGACGATTGTTGGCGGTGATCACGGGCCAGACTGAAATACATAAAATAAAATGTTATCCTATGATCTGTAAAAGGCCATATGTATGTATAGTATCTTTAAATACTTACGATTCGGCCAAGGGCTTCGGCCTGAGGCGCCACTCGGGGATGACTTTGGTGTCCGAATCCGAATCATCCGAAAGGGAAATCTTCCCCTTGTTGGACGCCTCCACTTCTAGGTCCGCGTACACTGCCCTTTTCTTCTATTCCTTGAGGGGAGAATTGCTCTCCTCCTCTTCCTCTTCATCTTCATTTCCCTCGTGGGAAGATAGAACCTCGGTGTCTTCGGACGTGATGTCAGAAGTACCTTTATGGCGGAGGCCACTTTTGGCCTCCTTGCCCTTCTTCTTGGCCTTCTTCTCCGGCGTCTGGTACGGCACCGGAACCAGCATCTTCGCTAGCAGAGGGATTGCTGGGTCTTCGGGCAGCGGACCCAGACATTTGATCCGCTCTGCTTTCTTCGTGCAGACCTGAAGGAAAAAAGGAAGGCTTAGCATAATCCTCAAATCTACAAGTAGAGGTTATGTTTGGAAATCTGAAAACTTATTGGAGTGGCCAGGTGAGTGCAGTCGAGGCCGAGGTCTTCGGTCATTCCCGGCCACGACTTCTAGGACTTCAAAAGCAGCTTCCAGATTTCTTCGTGTGTCGTGCCGAAGAATTGCAGCAGGGTCCGAGGGCCGGTCGGATTGAACTCCCACATATGGAGAGTCTGGCACTAGCAGGGGAGAATCCGGCGAAAAAGCATCACCAGGATCACGTCGGCGAGGCTGGTGTTCTTCTCTATCACGCCCTTGACGCGCTTCTGCAGCGTCATCACCTTGTCGGACGATGCCCAGTCTAGGCCCTTTTTAACCCATGATGTGAGCCGCATTAGAGGCCCATATTTGAACTCAAGAGTGGCAGCCCATGTGGCGTCGTGAGGTTCTGTGACATAGAACCACTCCTGTTGCCATCCCTTCACGGTCTCCTCGAAGGCCCCCTGGGGCCAAGGACGTTGGGGAGCTTGCTCACCATGGCACCACCGCACTCCGCGTGTTGACCGTCGACCACTTTCGGCTTCACATTGAAGACCTTGAGCCATAATCCAAAGTGGGGGATGCGGAGGAACGCCTCACGCATGACAATGAACACCGAGATGTGGAGGAAGGAATTTGGGGCTAGATCGTGAAAGTCTAGCCCGTAATAGAACATGAGCCCGCAGACAAAAGGGTGGAGAGGAAACCCTAGTCCATGGAGAAAGTGGGGGATAAATACTACCCTCTCATTGGACTCCGGAGTGGGGATAATCTGCTTTTTGGCAGGAAGCCAGTGGGAGATTTCCGCGACCAAGTACCTCGCTTCCCGGAGTTCCTTGATGTTCTCCTCCGTGATAGAGGAGGCCATCCACTTGCCTTGAGTACCAGATCCGAACATGGCTGGAGTGTTTGCTAGGGATGGAAAGAATTGAACTCGGACGCTGGAGCTCGAGGAGGAAGAAGGCGTGGGGTAAAAAGATGGGTCCTTATCTTCTTATAAAGGTAGTGAATATCAAGTGTGTCCCCCCCCACGAGCCTTAAGGCTCGCCTATTCCTAAGGGGTCATGCAAATGGCACAGTTGGATTACCCAAACCTGTATTGGTGAGAATCCCGCAATCAGGGGACACGATCTCTGCTTTGACAAGACGTGTCAATGAGGACCGTGCCTCGAAATATGAAGCGGAAGGCTAAAAACGGTTCAAAATAATAATAAGTCCAGAACATAACGTCTCGCCCAAAAAGCTGTCCGTTGACACGGCTTATTTTGGTTAAGTATTTTGACCTTGTGGTTCAGGGTTGTGAGGGTTATACAGAGCCGAACATAGTTCTTTTGACCAACTGCTTTGGAGTATTCGAAGGAGGAACCTGCCTTGCAATGCCGAAGACAATCTGCGCGCCAGACACATCATCATTGAAGCCTAGTTCAGGGGCTACTGAGGGAGTCCTGGATTAGGGGGTCCCCGGGCGTCCGGGCTATGTGATATGGGCCGGACTAATGGGCCAAGAAGATACAATATAGAAGGCCTTCCCCCGTGTCTGGATGGGACTCTCCTTTGCGTGGATGGCAAGCTTGGTGTTCGGATGTGAAGATTCCTTTCTCTATAAACCGACTCTGTACAACCCTAGGCCCCTCTGGTGTCTATATAAACCGCAAGGTTTAGTCCGTAGAGGCAATCATAATCATACAGTCTAGACATCTAGGGTTTAGCCATTACAATCTCGAGGTAGATCAACTCTTGTAACCCCTATACTCATCAAAGTCAATCAAGCAGGAAGTAGGGTATTACCTCCATCAAGAGGGCCCGGACCTGGGTAAACATCTTGTCCCCTGCCTCCTGTTACGTACGATCCTTAGACGCACAGTTCGGGACCCCCTACCCGAGATCGGCCAGTTTTGACACCGACACCCCCTTCTCTGAATTCCTTGAAGCGATCATGACTATTTATGGATTCCAACTTCTTGACTTCACGCTGAATGCAATGGCGACCATGGTCATTTTTGCTCACTTGTGCGAGAATTTCGTCAGAGTTCCCCCAATGTGGATCTGTTCAGGCACTACTTCATCCCACGAGTGGAGAATAAATGTCACTACTCCGGGAATATCTGCTGGATGCCGCGGTTGGCAAGGAAGATCTAGGATTATATCCCTGGCAAGTAGCGCAAGAGGTGGGATAAATGAACAGAGGACTGGTGTTGGATCCAGGATGAGGAAGCTCTAGAGTTCTGCGAAGCCTAGACGGAGTGTGTTGAGCGCGGCAAGGAATAGAGCGCATGCAACCTCTCTAACGATAGGCTGCGCCCAGCATTAAACAAGATTACTCGCTTGAAGGCTGTCGCGCTAACCATCGAGCACATGGGGGAAGATTTTCTCCTTCGCCCCATCTCGCCACTACAGAAAAGGGACATACAGGCCTGGTTGTATGGCGATGCTAGGGATAGGATGAGGTTGATCCCTGGTTTGGCCAACAACTTGTCTGTTTATGGCCATGCCTGGCCGTGCGACCAACTGTTTGGCCGCTTTGAGTTGTTCAAGCTCCCGGAAAATGTTATGCCTGTGAACATCAATTCTTCTTGAGATCAGATAGTGAAGTGGATGCCGGATTGCAATGCCCATGGAGTGGTAGGTGACTGGTAGGTGCCCACTCTTGATGAAGAACTCGGGTGGTCCAATGCCTTGGTGGAGAAGGCCACCAGGGTTGAGACTGCTACGTACAAGCGCACCTCCTCTGTGGAGGTAGCGTATATCAGGAAGAGGATTGAGGAGGACAAGGCTGCTCGTATCGTGTAGATGGCAAGGGCCAACATGGTCGGGAAGGGGAAAGGGAAAGCTGAGGATGAAGGCTCCTCTTGAGGTGGCAGTGAGGTGTAGGCCACGGAAGAGGTTGCCGAAGAGAATTCTACCGGGGACGGGACTGCCGGGCTTTATGCCCTTGCCGCTGTGGCAGCAGAGCTCCAAGAGGAGGAGGAAGTTGGTGAGGTGGGGGAGCTGAAGACGAAGTGGCTCGCGGCTGGACCCCAAGCCCCCGAGCCGATTCTAGATCAGCATCCTTGCAGATATGCTACTAACCGGGGCACGGTCGCCTCAAACCCAGTGCTTGCCATCAAGAAGGTGAAGAAGACCACCACCAAAACCACCAAGATGGAATTGGCGTGCTGGCAGTCTCCTCGGCTTGTCGGGATCAAGGCTTCCCCCACCAAGCAATTGGTGAATGAGGAAGTTGACTCCAGTCCTCACTCTGGCTCGAGTTCTTCACAAAGCTCGTCTTCGTCGGAGCCCCCGGCGCCTCAGCTCGTGTCAGAGCTGCCGGAGAGTTTTGCCCCTCCACCTCAGAAGAGAGGAAGGGCGCCCTCGCCTCCCATGGAGTTCAACTTGAACACTATGCTCATTGAAGAAGAGTAAGGAAACTTTCCTTCTCGTAAATAGCATCAACATACTTGATTATCTATGTTGACTCACCTTTTATTTTGCTATTGCTGGCAGGGAGGTGGAGGAGGACACGGAAACCCTCATCCACCGGCCACGGAAGAGGCTCCGGCGCGTCGGGTCGTCGAAGGCTGCGGAGAGCCTGGTCTTGGCTGGGAGCAACATGGAGGACCCCGCGCCATGCCCCAGTCCAACCCCTAGCATGGGAGTGGGGTCGGCCTCTTGCACCGGAGGCGATGGGGATGGGCTTCCTGCTCCTTCGGCCGGAGGGAACGGCAAGACGATGCAGGGTGAGCCCCTCCAGGAAGGGAATGTCCGCTCCGCCAGCCGAGCCGAAGAACCTCCGATGGGACCCTCCGTGGATGAGACCGCATAGAGTGTTGTTGTGACTTCCGCAGCAGGGGGTGTGGAGTCCATAGCCCGGCAACCGATGCTTCTGGGGAAATTGAGGCCCTTGCCCAACAGACTTCTCCAGGTACTTAATTCCTGCTCTTTTTCTTTCTTGTTCATATCACCTCTCCTTATATTTCACTTATCTGAAATTTCTATCTCTTCGTCACTCGCCCGTTTTCTTTCCTGCAATCCCCTAGGCCGAAGAGCCAGAGATGCTGGAAGAGGTGGCTAGCATAGGGAGAGCTGCTGCAGATGAGGCTGCCAAGATTGCCACTGTGGAGGGACAGGGCCCCATTGCCAAGCGTGCTCAAGATTCCTTGGCGATGGTGGAGCACCCTTTGGAGAACGCCCCGGAGGAAGAAGTGGTGGTGGAGGGGAAAATTCCTCTCCAAACCATGGATCCCCTTCCCTCCTCTAGGATCATTATGGGGACCTCGCCACCCCCCTTAAATCAGTTGGCGCAGGTGTTGGAGCAGTCTAGGACTAGAGCCCCGGCCCGTCTATGATGACGGGCACGGAGCTCGATGAAGAGCTTCAGCGCATCCTGGAACTGCTGCATCAAGGGGTTGGAGAGGCAGATGATTCAGGCGTTGTCGCAATGGACCTGTCTTTTCTAGAGTCCATGGCAACGGGTGTCAAAGAGATGCAGGTCGGGCACGATCAGAAGTGGCAGGCGCTCAAGGAGCGGCATGAGTCCGCTAGTAGGGTGGACCAGAAGCTGAAGGACAAATGCTTGGAGCTGCGGGAATGGCACGGCAAGCAGTTCAAGGTGCTCATGAGGTAGCAAGAGACGCTCATGATGACAAGGGAAGATGTCATGGCCCGCGAAACGCACCTGGCGGACCGCAAGGCACTCCTGGACGCCAGAGAACAAGAGATATGTCTCTGGGAGGAGAAGCTCGAGGCCACCCTTCGCGCCAAGTACGACAATCTGGAGGCCCTTGTACAGCAATGTACCAGGGAGTTGAAAGAAAAGCATGGAGCTGCCCTGGACGCCATTGCCACTGACTCCGCCGCCCAATTGAAGAAGCTCACTGAAGACCTGGCTGTCGCATCTGCTGCCAAGACTGACCTCGACCAGTAGGTGGCCAAATTGACTGAGGACCTTGCCGGGAGTGCCAAGGATGTGGAGGCCTTCAAAGAAGAAGCATGGAAATTGGAGGTTCTCCTGACCGACGTGCAGTCACATCTCTCCTCCAAACTTCATATTCTTGAGACCGCAAAAGGCACCATCACGAATATGAAGACTAGGATCGGCACCTTGGAAAGTGCGGCAGAGTCAAGCGGAACCCGTCAGCAAAAACTACCCAGGGACTTGGACAATGCTCGGTGACTCCGGAAGGAGGCGGAAGACCAGCTGGTGAACCAAACCGAGCAGGTCAACCTCTGTATCAGGAGCCTGATTGATATTGCCATGCGCCTTGCTGCCCAGACCATTGTGATGGTTATGGATGGGCCGGCTTTTTCAGTCAATAGGCAAGAAGTCCCTAGCGTCAAGCTGGGAATCTTCTTCAACGAGCTGATCAACAAGATGAAGGTGCATCAAGAGGGGAGGGCCAAGCGCTTCGAGGTCGAGTCCTGGAAGCTCGCCCATGATGCCCTCCTGATGGTCCTGAGCAACATTGCCTACCACCATCCAGATCTTGACCTTGATGATGGTTTCAGGAAGCCGCCGGCGGGTGCCGATGTCACAGCTGCCAAGGAGAAAACCGCCCCTCGGGCCGCCAAGGTCCTCCACATCCTGACAGCTTCATGCGGTCGCCAGACCGAGTGATGAACTGTTATTGCTCTCGTGCTATCCTGTAACAAGTCATGACATATGCTTTGTGTTTAGGTACCGTACTATTTTATGCTTGTCTGGAACTGATGTCCTCTGTTGAACCCCAAATGCGTGTTTATCTCTTTGAGCTTATACGCTTGTGTTCATACAATTAGTCCCTATGTATGTTCTAGATTCTTTCCGGTATCATATTGCCGCGATTGTCATAAGGGTCTGGCCCTTAACACTCATCTTGGCGTGGATGCGTCCCGGCAAGTTTTTCCTAGGTAGCTCTCGACGCAGCCCCTCGTTCTGTGAGCATGGCTCGAGACAGAATGATGGTGCAGACAAAGAATCTAGCCAAGGTTCCATCTAACGAGGGTTTTCATAATACGAACACTTACTAAAGCCAAGGGATAAACGATCGCAAAAATCTAAGATGCATCAACTATAAATGATGGCGTGAACTTAGCTTTTGTTCCTATTCCTTTCTGCCCCTTCCGGTCGTACATGCCTTGGCATGCTTGTGATGCCCGAATAGGTGGAGGCCAAGCAACCAATGCTCTGGTTCCTGGTAGGGACCAATTCATATCATGCGCGCCTGGCGGGTGGTGGCACTACAAAAAAATACACTTCCGTGATGATACGTGTTTGTCACAGTGGGTCACGTTTTTTGTCATGCATGTACATCCATGACGATTTTATGACAGAATCAAGATAGTCATACATGTGCTGTCGTAGAAGTTTTCCATGACATTACCAAAATTATCATCATGGAAGTGTCCACTTTCATGACGATAAATCGCATGTCATGGAAGTGCTTTCCTCAAGGGTGACCGACATGTGGCATCCACCGTAACGGAATGCCGTTAAGCTATCGGGTCCGGTTTTGGATCCGATAACCCGCTAACAGCGCGGACCAACGAGGATTTTCCACGTGTAAAATTCTCATTGGCCGGAGGAAACACGTGTTGGCTCACTGTTGGGACAGATGTCATCCATTCATAGGACAGGAGGCGCCTATGATAGGTCGACATGTGGCACGACCCAATAGTGGCCCATTCCGGTAAAAAGGCCGGCCTAGTAAAAATTAACAGGCCGGCCCATATAAGGCCTACTTTGTCAGGTCCATTTAAGCCCACGTCCCATACGAGATGTGCCAATTCGGCCCATCAACAACCCGTTAAAGATTTGATACCATTGCAGCCCATCGTCAGTTCGAGCCCGTTAACAGCCCGCTATATATTTGGAGTCAATATCGGCCCGATGTGATTTCGGCCTGTTAAGGGCCCATTCAAGGGATGGGCCAATTTTCAGGATGTACATCTTTCGGCCTTTTAGTGACCCATTTAAGTGTTGGGACAATTTCCGGCCCGGTGTGTCTTTCAGCCTATTGATGGCCCATAAATGAGTTGGGCCATTTGTAGTCAGACCTTAGTTTTGGCCTTTTAGCGATCCATTTAAGTGTTGGGCCAATTCCTAGCCTGGTGTGTCATTCAGCCTGTTGACGGCCCATAAATGATTTGGGCCATTTGTAGTCGGACCTGAGTTTTGACCTTTTAACGGCCCATGCTCTTCATGGTCCAATACCATCCCAGTTTCTCTTTCGGCATGCTAAAGGCCCACGACACAGTTGGGCCATTTACAATACGACCTGACTTTCGGCCTCTTAGCGGCCCATGCTCTTCATGGTCCAGTACGAGCCCGATGTCTCTTTCGTCCTGCTAAAGGCGCACAGTATAGTTGGTCCATATGTAGCCCGACCTTGGTAACGGCCTGTGAAATCAAATGGGCCCACCTGTTGCCCACTTCGATGTCGGCCTGTTAACGACCCGGGAGGTAAGAGGGCCAACCATTAACTTTTGGCCTGGTAACGGCCCATTAACTTAATGGGACCACTAAAGTTCCTAGATGTCTTTAGGCCTAATTAGATAATTTGAGCCCATTACGATGAGCAATTATGCACAGGACCAAAACCGATCAAGCAAAGGTATGGCATACAGGGAAAACGTTGCACATCCAGCATATATTATAGGAAATTACATCCACTAGGCAATCAAAGATTGATGCCAGTGCAAATAAATGAACAGAACCTAATGATCTACAATGTCACAATCTACAACCTCGGTGCAGATGACGCCCATAAGCATGTGGGCAAGTTCTTGCTTCTTTGCTACACTATCTTTGAAAACATGGATCAGTTGTTGTTGTGCATGAATGTGTAGCTCTGATTCCTCCATCATTTCCATCATTGCTACAGCCATTAATTGGTTCACAAACATACATTTTTTCCGTTGCATTCGAGATAGAGGAAACTGAACAGATTCAGATGGCGATTTTGGCAGGCTTGTATTATTGATAGTGGAGAGTGTCTCGACCACTGCATCATAACATAAATTAGGAGGGGAACCGAATAGATTAATTATGAGTTATTGCCATATTACCTGGCCTAGATTTATTGGAAAGAAACAATGGGGTTGCCTTGCTATTTTCAGAGTTTGTCTTCTTATCTTCAGCAGCCAGCACCAAATTAACACACTAGCATTGCCATCATTAGCCAGGTCAGATAATAGGAAAGCAACATTGACACAACGAACGTTTGGGCAATCAGACCACACCAGCCTACACCAAATTAACACAATATGGCACATCTATCATCAGCCAGGTAAGGTAATATGAAAGCAACATTGAGACAATGAATGAATGGGCAACCAGAGCAACACTACAATTCAGTAATGTGCATGATGTGAGATAGTACACTCATGCAGCTCAGTATGCAAAACTACCAGGCAGTTTTCCTTACAAAAATCAACATTCTCGCCTTTAAAATTTTGCTACAACTGAATTTAGATCAGATAAAGGTTGGATTCACACCGATTAACAAAATACATGCTGATGTAAAAATATAGTGATATACAGCAGGTACTTACATCAGCATTGGAGCACAGAGAATTCTCGCAAGATACTTTCCTCGAATACGATCCCAGTACAGACAGTCTTCTATCCTTTAAGCTTATTTTCTAAAAGAGAGATGGGTACGAAACATGTAGAAAATATGACCAGAATGCTATAAAATTTCATGATGCGAGGATATGCACATGCTTCTTAGAATGGAGTTGACATGTTTTTGTTGGACTGGAGCGGACTAGTTCTTTGGCCACTGGAATCTGCTTATTATCAGTGGGAGTTAGGTTTCTCTGTGCTGAAGCAGTATCTATGAAAACTGGAGTTGGTTTATTATCTCCTGGCATTTGGATCTTTTGCAAAGACCTGGTTTGTAACCCATCAGATTCTAACATAGCCGTCTTCCCCTTGCATGCCTTATATAGAAGAATGGTGCTTCAATTATAAAACATGCTACAACAAAGATGGAATAGGTACTGAAGAATAGAAAGGCATGACATATTGACATGTATTCCCTCCATACAGAAATAAATGGATGGGTCTAGAGCTCAAGGTTCAAGTGGTAGGAATGGAATCTCTTGATCTCAACCATGAGTAGGTAGCTCTCTCTCAGAAAATGAGTAGTGGAAGTGTAGGCACGATCTGATGGCTCTCTTACTGAGTAAGAGGGGGTGGAGGGTATATATATAGCCTCCACACGAAATCCAACCGTTACACACTTTTGACTCAACTCTGTGGCACCGAGCAGAAATCTCGATGGCACCGACCTGCGTAAAAGATATGAACGTTGGAGGTCTCGGTGGGACCGACTAGAAAGATCTTGGATGGACCGACCTGCAATGGTAGGGTAGAACCTCGCTTCTGTGGCACCGATTGCATCATCTCGGTAAGACCAAAACAAGTGCAATAAGAAACAAAAGGTTGGCAAGCCTTCTCGGTCACACCAATTGCAAAACTGTAATGCCCGGGTAGTCAAGCTACAGTAATTCCACGCTAATGGTGCCACGTCACCACGTTTACTGTTGATAATCTACCGTTAGTCCAAAAACCGAGTCAAATTCAAATTTAAAATAAAGTTAAATTATAAAAGTTTTCAAAAGTTAAAACAAAAATGTTCGGGCAGTGCCATAAATTGCATATTTAATTATGGTGTAATAAACACATTTTTATATAGTGCCAAAGCATTTTAAAATGGATTAAAATAGAAAAGGAAATAAAAGAAAGAAAGAAAGGAAATACAAAAGAGAAAACAAACTAACAAAAAAAGAGGAAAAAGCCCCCCCCCCCCCGCTGGGCCTTTTGGCCCAGCTGGCTATCCAAGCGGACACCCAGCCGCCCGAATGGGCCGGCCCACCCCGCACCCATACCCCCCCACTCCCCCAGTACCCACCGACACCCCCACTCCCTCCCCGCAAAATATCTC
>NC_041386.1:277340446-277356327 GCF_002162155.2 Triticum dicoccoides | reverse complement strand
GCCACGGCCCCACTGCTGGTCTTGCTCGCTGCGGCCCCGCCTCTGCCACTTCCCCGCGCCGCTCCGCCGCACTGCTGCTGCTCGCGGCCACTACGCCGTCTGCCGTCCCGCTCCGCCCGCGGATGCGCCCTGCCCCGCGCGGCCTCTCGCCGCAGCCTCGCCACTCCTTGCCGCATCTCCCCACGCAGCTCGTCCCGGACGTCTCGTGCGCCGACCTGCCGCCCCTTCCGCTCGGTCGCCGTGCGCAGCTCGGTGGATGCCGTCGCCCCGCGGTGTGTGCCTGTGCGTGGGCACGGCCACGCTACGGTGGCCACCTGAGCCACTGACTTCGGGGGCCTGCCCCCAGAAGGATAAAAAAGGAAAAAAGAATTTAAAATAAATAATAAAAGAATTAAATAATTAATTAATTAATTAATTAATTAATTAGTTAACTTAATTAATCATGATTAGATTAACCTAATCACTAATTAAACTAATTAAACCCGTTTAATCAGTCTCACGCAATGACAGAGGGGACCCACTGGTCAATTTGACCAGTCAATGGTCAACGCTGACTAGGCTGTTAACTTTGACCGGCCCATCAGTCAGCCTCTGCTGACTGGGCAGTTGACCAAGTCAACTGGGCCTACCGGTCAGCCACACCAGCCCATCTGTGGGTACACTTCTGTGTACCGATATTAATTTAACATTTAATTTTCTAATTAAAAATAATTTAGAAAATGATTAAAACTTTGAAAATTAATATAAATAATCCGTAGCTCGGATGAAAATGTTTTGTACATGAAAGTTGCTCAGAACGACGAGACGAATCCGAATACGCAGTCCGTTCGTCCGCCACACATCCCTAGCATAGTGAACACCCAACTTTCCCCTTTGATTCGTATGTCCGAAAACGCGAAACACCGAGGATATTTTCCCGGATGTTTTCCCCCTTCACCGGTACCACCTCGTACCGCGTTAGGGCACACTTAGCTTTACCCTTTGTCATGTCATGCATCGTCATGCATTTGTTTGCATTATATTTATTGTTTCTCCCCCCCTTCTCTCGCAAGACACCGAGACCGACGCTGCTGCTACCCAGTACGACTACGGTGTTGACGACCCCTCTCTCTTGCCAGAGCAACCAGGCAAGCCCCCCCCCCTTGATCACCAGATATCTCCAACTCTCCTCTATACTGCTTGCATTAGAGTAGTGTAGCATGTTACTGCTTTCCGTTAATCCTATCCTGATTCATAGCATGTCCTTGCTACTACTGTTGTTACCTTTACCTGCAATCCTAATGCTTAGTATAGGATGCTAGTTTATCATCAGTGGCCCTGCATTCTTGTCCGTCCATGCTATACTATCGGGCCGTGATCACTCGGGAGGTGATCACGGGTATATACTATATACTTTATACATGATACATGTGATGACTAAAGTCGGGTTGGCTCGAGGAGTACCCGCGGTTGATTCAAGAATTGGGGGCTGGAAGGACATACTTTCCCAACAGCCCTCTATGTGGATCTTTGTGGCGAAGCGACAGGGCAGGTTGAGACCACCTAGGAGAGAGGTGGGCCTGGTCCTGGTCGGCGTTCGCGGTTATTTCACAATAACACGTTTAACGAGATCTTGGTATTTGATCTGAGTCTGGCCACTGGCCTATACGCACTAACCATCTACGCGGGGATAGTTATGGGCACTCGACGTCATGGTATCAGCCGAAGCCTTCGTGACGTCAGGGACTGAGCGGTGTGCGCCGGATTGGACCGTAATCCTGCTCTTGTATTAAGGGAGCTAGTTCTGCTTCCGGCCGCGTACGCAACGTGCAGGTGTGCAATGGGTGATGGGCCCAGACCCCTGCGCCATAGGATTTAGACCGGCGTGCTGACCTCTCTGTTGTGCCTAGGTAGGGCTGCGACATGTTGATCTTCCGAGGCCGGGCATGACCCAGGAAAGTGTGTCCGGCCAAATGGGATCGAGCGTGTTGGGTTATGTGGTGCACCCCTGCAGGGAAGTTAATCTATTCGAATAGCCGTGATCTTCGGTAATAGGACGACTTGGAGTTGTACCTTGACCTTATGACAACTAGAACCGGATACTTAATAAAACACACCCTTCCAAGTGCTAGATACAATCGGTGATCGCTCTCTCACAGGGCGACGAGGGGAGGATCATCGGTTAGGATTATGCTACACAATGCTACTTGGTGAACTTACCATCTACTCTCTTCTCCTGCTGCAAGATGGAGGTTACCAGAAGCGTAGTCTTTGACAGGACTAGTTATCCCCCTCTTATTCCAGCTTTCTACAGTTCAGTCCACATATGATACCCTTATTCCATTTGATACCAATGCATACATATGTAGTGAAGCTCCTTGCTTGCGAGTACTTTGGATGAGTACTCACGGTTGCTTTGCTCCCTCTTTTCCCCCTTTCTATACTCGATTGCTACGACAAGACATTGGAGCCTAGGAGCCAGACGCCACCATCGACAACGACTACTACTACACTGGAGGTGCCTACTACTATGTGCAGCCCGCTGACGACGACCATGAGTAGTTTAGGAGGATCCCAGGCAGGAGGCATGCGCCTCTTTCGATCTCTATCCCAGTTTGTGCTAGCCTTCTTAAGGCAAACTTGTTTAACTTATGTCTGTACTCAGATATTTTTGCTTCCGCTGACTCGTCTATGATCGAGTTCTTGTATTCGAGCCTTCGAGGCCCCTGGCTTGTAATATGATGCTTGTATGACTTATTTTATTTGTAGAGTTGTGTTGTGATATCTTCCCGTGAGTCCCTGATCTTGATCGTACACGTTTGCGTGTATGATTAGTGTACGACTGAATCGGGGGCGTCACAAGTTGGTATCAAAGCCGACTGGCTGTAGGAATCCCCCTTCCACACTCCTTGGCCGAAGTCGAGTCTAGACATTACAAAAACTTTTACTAACGTGGTTGTGTGCCTTACGGGACTCTGAACTCTCTCCTACTCGGGTTAAACGATTTTACTAACTCTAACATTAGGATCCCATGACCACGTTCACCCCAAAGTTGGATAAGCCCTAGATATTCTTTAGAGTAGTATTTGAACATTATCCACATTGTCATTTGACTCCTATGAAAACATCTTTGTTTTCAGATGGAACCCACAAGACAGGTCGTGCGCCACACGACGGCCATTGGTGCCTCAGGATCACCTGCTGTGTTGGTCGAGATGATGACCTATCTGGGTTATCACTGGCACCCTGAGTACACCGTCTATGAGGAGTACCAGGACTTCAACCAGGAGCAGTACCGTGCCATCGTCCACCTCTACTCTCGGGAGTATGACTCCACTACCGTGCTGCACACTGCTCATGGTGTTGGAGTGACTATCGACATGGTGGTCCACGATGCTGCTTATGCTGCTCTGACACGTCTTCGTGGAGTGTATCAGCAGTTGGACACCTTCCCCTTCAGGCACATTGCTATCGCATCCGATGTTGGTGCGGAAGGATACTACACTGCTTCCTACTCCACCGTCACCCGAGAGCCCTTCTACCATCAGAACTTGGTTCTGCATGCTGATGGGCTGGATAGAGCTAACCGAGCTCTTCGCCACGAGTTGTACACCACCCGTCAGCACCTGTATCGTGCTCTGACACTGTTGCACCCCTCTGTCCGATCGGGTGATCTGTCGCGTTCTGCGATCTACCCTGCCAGGACCGTGATGCCCCAGGGCATCGGCTGGCCAAATGTGGGAGGCTACTCTCCCGCACTTGGTCCTCTCCTGCCACCTGCGCATCGGGTTCCGCACCAGAGTATCCTCGGACCCCAGGCTACTCGCGTGGAGGTCTTCCCTTCGTGTCACTACCAGCTGTCAGGATACACCTACCTCCAAAGTTCCTCCTGGGACTGATGTAGGCTTGCTTGTTAGTGTTAGATGCATTCGCCGCGAGCCTGCGTGCCGCCTATGATGTTCTTAGTCTATGTACTGAACTCTGTGTGCCGAACTCTATGCATGATCACTTTTGTAAGATATGCCAACTACTATGCAGTATCTATCGTGTTCCTTTCATTATGCATGTTTCATCATGAATGATTCTTGTCCTTGCAAATTCTCAATGCTGAGCTACCCCTGTTATATATTGGCAGGATGGTTAGACCAGGTGGTCGTGGTCGTGGAAACCCTCCCCCACCCCCGCCTGAGTACATGGCTGGGATGATGCAACAGTTTGAGCTGAATCGCCAGTTCATGGAGAATATTGTGGCTCAGTTTCCTCGCCCCAATATGAACCAGCAGCCAACCCAAGTGACTCTGCAGGATTTCATGCGCCTCAACCCAACCGTGTACCGCAGCTCAACTCAGCCTCTGGATGCTGATGAATGGATCCGTGACATCACCTATGAGATGGAGTCTACTGATGTAGCCCCTGCCAGCTATGTCACCTTTGCTTCCTTCTTCCTGAATAGACCCGCAGCTCAATGGTGGGATAGCCACAGGCGTACTCTGCCAGTTGGAACAATCATCACCTGGCCAAACTTCCAAGCTACCTTCCGTGCTCGCTTCATTCCTCAGGGAGTCATGGATCATAAGAAGCGCGAGTTCCGCAGCCTCACCCAAGGCAACAAAACTATGGAAGCTTATCAACGGGAGTTTCTGGACTTGTCCCGCTATGCTGAAGAAGACATTGCAACTGATGCACGCAGATAGGAGAAGTTCCATGATGGCCTTTAAGCTGACATCAAGCTCGCACTTCTAGTGCATGACTTTGCTGATTTCACCACCCTAGTGAACAAGGCCATCAATGTCGAAACTGGTCTGCAGGAACACCAGAGCTCTCACAGGCGCAACCGTGACACGGGCTCATCTTCGGGCTCGCCTTCGCAGAAGCGTAGGATATGGATTCCCAACAGCATGTATCAGCCAACTGCACCTGCTCCAAGGCAGTCCTATACTGCAGCGCGTCTGCCTCCCCCACCAACTAGGCAGCCAAGACTTCCAGCTCCACCACCCCAAGCTCATGTTCCCACTCCCAATAATGGTCTCTGCTACAAGTGTGGTCAGCCAGGTCACCGTGCCAGAGACTGCAATCAGAATCAGAATCAACTGGCCCTTCCCACAGCTGGTCGTGGAAACAATCAGCCTCGCAACAACAATGTCAGGTCTTATGGTCGTGTTCATGCCAACCACGTTGATCTTAATGAAGCTCAAGACCAGCCTGCTACTGTGATGGGTACACTCCTCGTAAATTCAGTACCTGCATCTGTTTTATTCGATTTAGGAGCATCGCATTCATTCATGTCAGAAGATTTTGCATACAAGCATGATGTTAAATGTGAGGAGATGAACACTTCGGTATTGGTAAAAACCCCCGTGGGACAATGTCAAACCTCACTGGTTGGCATCGACGTCCCCATGGAAATCGAAGGGCTGGAATTCTACGCCTCTCCCATTATCCTGAAGTCGTCTAACATCGACCTCATTCTGGGAATGGATTGGTTGAAAGCGCATACTGCTTCTATAGTTTGCGCCACTAAGTTCGTCCATCTGCTACACCCTTCTGATGAAATAATTACTTACCAAGCTCATCTAGTTCAGAACGCCAAGGCACGTCTTTATGCCTTGAATGCATTGAACGCTGCACCACTCGAGGGCATTGAAAACATTCTCGTCGTTCATGAATTCCAAGACGTCTTCCCAAAAGAACTTCCAGGGATTCCCCCTGCTAGAGCTGTCGAATTCATCATCGACTTGAAACCCGGAACCACCCCTATAGCCAAATGACCCTACAAGATGCCGCCACATGAACTCATTGAGCTTAAGGAGGAAATCGACAAATCTCTTGTCAAAGGTTTCATTCGCCCAAGTTGCTCTCCTTGGGGAGCACCTTCTCTCTTTGTTAAGAAGAAGGACGGGACAAACCGATTAGTCTAAGACTACCGTCCTATAAACCAAGCTACCACTCAGAATAAATATCCTCTTCCTCGGATCAATGATCTTTACAATCAACTGGCTGGCTCATCAGTGTTCTCCAAACTCGATTTGAGGTTGGGTTACCACCAGATCCGTGTTCGTGAAGAGGATATCCCAAAGACCGCCTTCGTGACTCGGTATGGGTCTTACGAGTACACCGTCATGTTATTCGTCTTAACGAATGCTCCAGCCACCTTCCCTCGTCTGATGAACTATATATACATGGATTACCTCGACAAGTTCGTCATGGTTTACCTGGATGATATCCTTGTAGTTTCCAAGAACAAAGAAGAACCTGCTAAACTGTCACATCCCTAGTTCTGGTATGACCTAGACTAGCTAGTCATTTGTGCATCATGTTTAAATTCCATTTAATTTGAAATGAGGATTGGTGGAACCCTCAGAATCATTTTTGAAAATGACCCAAATAAAAATTTCTCCAAAAGGGTCCAAGAAAATGCTCATGTTGCTCTCTGAAAATATTGGACAGAGATAAAAATCAAACCAATATTTTTAAGAGCTCATAGGTATTTATTTTGGGCATTTGGAATTAATGCAGTAATTATTTGCTTTGGATATATATTGTTATATATATAAAATATTGTCCAAAAATTATGCCATTTATAAAGGAGCTCTGGATTAATATAACTAGCTTCCATAAAAAAATGGCATAAGTAAATAAATTGATTTAGTATTATTACTAAATCAGAACAAATGTCAGAAAAATAGAAAAGAGAAACAAAACAGGGAAAAAACCTTACCTGGGCTTCTTACCTGGCGCCTCTGGCCCAGCAGGCCAGCCAAGCCCACCACCGCCGTCGTCCTCCTGGCGCCAGTCGGCCAGGCGCGTGCCCGACGCGCGCGCACGCCGCCGCGCCACGCCACCAGCCTCCCTGCCTGCCTGCCCTCTCCCCTCCTCGTCTGGATGCCCCGGGAGACGCCACGCCCCCCCGTACCCTCTCACTCTCTCTCGTTCCTTCCCCCCCTCCTCTGCTCTCTCTCTCGCGCGCAGCCGAGCGGAGCTCATCGCCGCCGTCCACCGTAGCCGTAGCCACCGCCTCCCCCTCGCCTCCCCGACACGCTCCCCAGCTCCGCCGCGACCCCCTCTACCTCCTCGTCGAGCCACGCAAGACGGAGCACCCCGTGGAGCCGTCGCCGTCGCCATCTTTGCCTCCGGCCGCCGTGGATCCTCGCCGTCGATTCGGGAGCTACCGGGCATCCCCGACCTCGCCCTCGCGCTCACTGGTCTCGCTGTGAGCCCCCGCACCGAACCTCCCCCTCCCCGATGCCGATTTCTTCCTCCAACCGCGGGCTCCGTCGAGCCCGAGAGTTCATCGCCGCCGGCCACGAGGTCGCCGCGGCTAGAGCCCCCACACGTCGCGTCCGAGCACGCTGTCGTCCTCGGCGCGTTCCCAGGAACACAGAGCACCTACCCACTCTTCCTCCCGTGCACCATAGCGCTCCGTCCCTCTTCACCGAACTCCGGCCGCCGCCCCGAGCTTTGCTCCGGCGAGCTCCGGCGCCCCCGCAGCCCCCCACCAGCTCCCCTGGTTGTGGACGACGACGGGCTACGCCACGGTGGTCTTCGCGCGACCAAACGCCACTTGTAGCGCAAGTCCGGCGAGTCGCCGCCGCGCTATTGGTCGCCGCCGGCCAGAACTCCGGCGGGCTGACGTGGCTTTGTTAATTAGGCACTAATCCCCACCTACTGATGCTGAACAGTGGGCCCCAGGGCTTAGTCAAAGCTAATCACCCAGGTTTGACTCGGGGTTAACCCCAGTGTCACTGACGTGTGGACCCCACACGTCAGGTTTGACCCCAGTCAGCCGCAGTTGACTGCTGACGTCATGCCGACGTCATGCTGGCGCAATAATATGATTTCTGGATTTAAATTAAATCAGGAAATTCTAGAAATTGATTTAAACTTCAAAAATTCAAAGTAATTCAACCGTAGCTCAGATTGAAATAATTTATATATGAAAAATTATCAGAAAAATGCAATCTTTCCATCTGTACTAGTTTCATGCATGACAAACCAACTTATACTTGCTGTATAGGTGAAAACACATTATGGCATATATAGGAGCTTAATTTGGAGATGCATTTGAACCTTTGGTTCAAATGGACTTCAAACCAAATGATTACTAGTTGCATTAGCTCAAACAGCATCACATCTACATGCCATGTTCATGCATCATATTGTTGCATATGATTGTGTGTTGATTGCCGGCACCGTTCCTTCTCGATAGGTCCTGCTCCGGAGCCGTTCCAGAGTACCTGTCTGTGAAGCAGTGCCTCCTCTGTTGATTTACCAGGCAAGCAAATCCCCTTGTTCATTCCGATACAATCCTACTCTCTCGCTCATGCTCTTAGTTATTGCATTAGGACAACAACGATTCATCTGCTACTTTGTGCTGCGGTAGTTGAACCCATTCCTCTGCATGACCTGTCATTGCCATAGTAAATAGTTGAAACCCACTAGCATGTGTAGGAGTTGATTGAAGCCATTGTTGTGTTCCTACCATGCTATGCCTGCTATTGCTTAGAGTTGTGTCAGGTCTGGTTCATTGGGAATGAATTGGAGTGTTACGATATGTTCTGATGCTGAGAGTGAAGTGTGTGAACACGATTTGGTAAAGGTAGCGGTGAGAGGCCATGTAGGAGTACATGGTGGGTTGTCTCACTGGAACCGTCCCTAAGCACTGAGTTCTATGTATGTTGTCCAATGACTCGATACTACCACACATTGGGTTCCGGTAACTCGACCCCTCTCGACTTATTAACCAACTTGATCTCTGTCCAGGAGTCGCAACTAGTTTCTGGTGTTTGTAGGTAGTGTTAGTAGTCTACCAAGTGGCACCCGGCCAGGTGGGCTTGGGACAGACTAGGCACAAGTGGCACGGTGTACCAAGCGTAGATCCATCCGGCGAGGTGGGCTTGGGAACCCTGCACACATCGTTTGGGGCCGTGAGTGAAACCCCGGCCGGATCTCCTTGCGGATGGAACCCGAATAGGCGATAAACCTGGATTAGAGTCTTGTGTGGTTAGTCAGGTCGTGGCCGACACCCTCGCCAGGCTTCCGCTTGAAGGTTGCCGAGATACATGACGTGTACATGGCAGTAAGTGGCGAGAGCGTGTGTGAAGAAGTACACCCCTGCAGGGTTAACATGATCTATTCGAATAGCCGGGTCCGCGGTTATGGACTTCTTGGATGCTTACATGGTACATAGACAACTTGAAGTGGATACCATAAAATGCTCAAGACAAGTGTGAGTGCTATGGATGGCCTTCTCGTAGGGAGACGGGGATGAATCCATAGTAAGTGTATTGTGTGGTGATTAGTGGACTCGTGTACGTTGTCTCACCTCAAGAGTTTCTGGTAGTCGTAGAACAGGATAGCCACAGAGTCAAAGCTGGCTTGCTGCAACTAAACCCCACATTACCCTCTTGATACAAATGCATGTATGATAGGATCTGATGTAAGTCTTGCTGAGTACCTTTGTACTCATGTTGCTTTATTTATGTTTTTGCAGCGGAGACTTCGGTCTTACTAGTGTCTTGTGGACTTCGACGAGTGGCTTGTACCTCAGCTACGATCTTGATCGGACATTGTAGATAGTCAGGCTCTTCAGCCTTTTTCATTTGTAGATGTCTGTACCCAGACATGTAATGCTTCCGCTTGTTGCTTGTATGCTCTGTATGATGGGTCTTGTGACCCCTGTTTGCAATAAATGCTATGATGGCTCTTCTGAGCCTTTATCTTTTTGAGTCGTTGAGTTATGTTGTGATGCCATGTTGTACAACACATACTTGCATGTTATGCATACGTGTAATGTGTATTGCTATGTGTGGGATCCGACTATCTAGTTGTTTATCCTTAGTAGTCTCTCTTACCGGGAAATGTCTCCTAGTGCTTCCACTGAGCCCTGGTAGCTTGCTACTGCTCCGGAACACTTAGGCTGGCCGGCATGTGTCCTTCTTCGTTCCTGTGTCTGTCCCTTCGGGGAAATGTCACGCAATGAATACCGGAGTCCTGCTAGCCCGCTACAGCCCGGTTCACCAGAGTCCTGTTAGCCCAGTGCTACAGCCTGGATTCACTCGCTGATGACCGACACGTTCGATGCTGGGTCATGGATGCCTGTCTCTGTAAGTTAGTGCCACTTTGGGTTTACGACTAGCCATGTCAGCCCGGGCTCTTTATCATATGGATGCTAGTGACACCATCATATACGTGTGCCAAAAGGCGCAAACGGTCCAGGGCAAAGGTAAGGTGACACCCGTGGGGATACCGTGCGTGAGGCCGCAAAGTGATATGAGGTGTTACATGCTAGATCGATGTGGCATTGAGTCGGGGTCCTGACAGCCTTGGTATCAGAGCCTGACTGCCTGTAGGATTACCAAGCCAAGCTGGTCGAAGTTGAGTCTGGAAAATCTTTAGTTATGTAAGGGAATTGATTGTGGGTTGGAACGTAAGGCTCTTTTTACTCCTTATACCACATGGTTTTCTGAGCTGAGTCATCCTATCTTTTCTACGGGGTTAAGGAACTAGGCTTTCTCTTCCGTCTATCAGGATCACGTGTTACTACTCCATAGTCCCATAGGATTGGTTGATCAGAGTCATACCCCAGTTTTGAGTATTTCCGGTGTAGTCTGTTTAGTATGATCTCAGAACCTATAGTAATGTTGATGAGTATGTTACCACCCCATTTTTAGTAGGATGTCTCATTCTGAGCATTTTACTGCCGTTATGCTGCCGGAATTTCCCTAGGAGTTCGAGAGATACTAATTCCTTGTCCTACATTCTATAGCCTGTAGTTAATGCTGACTCCGTCCCTGGTTTCGTTTCTCAGGATGTCATCAAGTTCTATTGTTCATAGCCAGAACCATGAAGATGGTAGGGATGAGGATCCTCCCGACCAGCCTTCGTTGGCAGAGTTCATGTTAGAAATGGAGAGGAGCAAGCGTGAGTCCAACCGCTTGTTGGCACATATCGAGGAGAACACCGCACATCAGTTCAAAGGATCTGCTACCATTCATGACTTCATTCGCTTGCACCCACCCACCTTTCATCATTCCATCGAGCCACTCGATGCAGATGACTGGCTCCGTAGCATCACCCATAAGCTGCATTCCGCGAACGTAGCTGAAGATGACAAGGTCACTTATGCCACATATCACCTGGAAGGTCCTGCTAGTCTTTGGTGGCAGAACTATGAGGCTATGCTTCCAGCTGGCCAGACTCCCACCTAGAGGGATTTCGTTGAGGCTTTTCGCGAGCATCACATTCCTGAAGCCCTCATCGATCTCAAGAGAGAAGAGTTCTGTAGTTTCACCCAGGGTAAGATGGCTGTTGATGCCTATAGTAGAGAGTTTGAGAACCTCGCCCGTTATGCCACAGAAGAGGTGTCCACGGACGCCAAGAGGCAGGCTAGGTTCCGGAAGGGTCTCAACCCCAAGTTGCGTCGTGATCTCCACCTGCATCATTGTGATACATTCCAAGCCCTTGTGAACAAGGCCATTAATGCAGAGACAGCTCAACTCACTTACAAGGAGTCTCGTAAGCACACTCGTGATTTGGGATCTTCCTCCGGTTCTAGCTCTCAGAAGCGCCGGATTTGGGTTCCGAACTCCGCTCTTCCTTCCGAATATGTACCGAGGCCATCTTATGTGGCACCTCATCAAGTTCAGCAGTATGCTCCACCCAGGTCTATTGGTGGACCGCCTTCCAATGCAGGTCCACATCCTACCTCCAAGATTTGTTACAAGTGCGGAGAGCCAGGCCACATTGCCCGTATTTGCACTCAGACTAGAGTTGCTCCACCCCAGCCCGAGAAGTCTATTGGCCATGGTAAGCCATCACGCAAGATGATCAGTGCCAAGTCAGCTCCCACTGAACATGGACGTGTGCATCACGTCTCAGCTAAAGCCGCTCATGATGATCCAGATGTCGTTCTTGGTACACTCCTTGTCAACTGTCATCCGGCATCGGTTTTGTTCGATACTGGAGCGTCTCATTCCTTCATTTCTGAAAGCTATGCCCGCTTGCACGACATGTCATTTTGTGATATGCCCTCCCCACTACTTATTCAAACTCCTGGATCCAAATGGCAAACTTCTAGGATAAGTTATGGCAATGCAATCCTTGTTGACAGACTTGTATTCCTTGCTTCCTTGATATCTCTCAAGTCTTCGGATATTAACATCATCTTGGGTATGGACTGGATGACAGCTCATCATGCCAAGATTGATTGTTTCACCAGGTCTGTTCAGCTCACACACCCATCTGGCAAGATAGTCACTGTCTCCACTAGAGTTGCAAAGCGTCAGCTCTATTCCCTTAATGCCAGCCCTCTTCCAGACCTTGAAGATATCCCGATAGTCCGTGACTTTCCGGATGTCTTTCCAGAGGAACTGCCAGGTGTTCCGCCTGACAGAGATGTAGAGTTCGTCATAGATCTTATCCCAGGAACTGCTCCAATCTCTAGGAGACCCTACAAGATGGCACCCTTAGAACTAGCCGAGCTTAAGAAACAACTTGATGAGTCCTTGCAAAAGGGTTTCATCCGTCCCAGTTCTTCTCCTTGGGCTTGCCCCGTCCTCTTCGTCAAGAAGAAGGATGGTACGGACCGGATGGTTGTAGATTATCGTCCCGTTAATTTGGTCACGATAAAGAACAAATATCCGCTCCCCAGGATCAACGATCTGTATGATCAGCTCGCTGGATCCTCAGTCTTCTCCAAGATGGATTTGAGGTTAGGATACCACCAAATTAAGATCAGAAACGGGGACATCCCCAAGACAGCTTTTGTTACTCGTTATGGCCAGTACGAGTACACTGTCATGTCCTTTGGCCTAACCAACGCCCCAGCCACATTCTCCCGCTTGATGAACTCGATCTTCATGGAGTACTTAGATAAGTTCGTCGTGGTTTACCTCGTTGATATTCTTATTTACTCGAAGAACGAGGAAGAGCATGCCGAACATCTTAGACTTGTGTTAGAAAAACTCAGAGAGCACCGCCTTTATGCCAAGTTCTCCAAGTGTGAATTTTGGTTGCCAGCAGTGACCTACCTAGGCCACGTAATCTCTGGCAAGGGCATTGCTGTCAACCCCGAGAGAGTTAAAGCCGTTCTTGATTGGACTCCACCTGAAACAGTCAAACAAGTTAGGAGTTTCCTTGGTCTAGCCAGCTATTGTCGCCGCTTTGTTGAAAATTTCTCCAAAGTAGCCAAACCCCTTACGGAACTTCTCAAGAAAGATAAAAAGTTTGAGTGGTCCCCACAGTGTGAACACAGTTTTCAGGAACTGAAAAGACGCCTGACTTCTGCTCCCATACTTGTGCCACCGGATTTCACTAAAGACTTTATTATCTACTGCGACGCCTCACGACAGGGACTAGGTTGCATTCTTATGCAGGATCGTCATGTGATTGCCTATGCATCTCGATAGTTGCATCCACATGAGGAGAATTATCCTACACATGATCTAGAGCTTGCAGCCGTAGTCTATGCACTCAAGACCTGGCGACATTACCTTCTTGGTAAACGTTGCGAGATCTACACCGATCACCAGAGTCTCAAGTATATCTTCACCCAACCGGATCTGAACCTTAGGCAAAGACGTTGGTTGGAGTTGATCACAGATTATGATCTAAGGATTACCTACACCCCAGGCAAAGCCAATGTCATGGCTGATGCGCTAAGCCGTAAATCCTATTGCAACAACCTCATGTTGCAGCAAGGCCAACCACTTCTCCATGAGGAATTCTGTAAGCTTAATCTTCACATTGCTCCTCACGGATTCCTTTCTACCTTGGTGGCGAAACCTACTCTTGTGGATCTTATCATAGAAGCCCAGAAGCATGATACGGGGATTTCTCGGATCAAGAGAAACATTAAGAAGGGAGTTGGTGGATGTTTCTCTATGGATGATCGTGGTGTTGTTTTCTTTGAGAATCGCTTGGTGGTTCCCAAGAATCAACATCTGCGACAATTGATTCTTAAGGAGGCGCATGAATCTCCTCTCACGATTCATCCCGGTAGTACTAAGATGTATCGGGACCTACGCCAGGGGTTCTGGTGGACTAGAATGAAGAGAGAAATCGCTGAGTTCATTGCTAAATGTGACGCTTGTCGTCATGTTAAGGCAGAGCATCAAAGACCTGCTGGCACCCTTCAGCCTTTAGCTATTCCTGAATGGAAATGGGATAAAGTTGGTATGGACTTCATCACCGGCTTTCCCAGGACCAAGAGAGGGAATAACGCTATCTTTGTAGTCGTTGATCGTCTTTCCAAAGTGGCTCACTTCCTTCCTGTTCGAGAGAGTATAACTACTAGTCAGCTTGCTGACTTATACATTTATCGAATAGTGTCACTTCATGGTGTTCCACTAGAGATTAATTCAGACCATGGCAGTCTTTTCACTTCTCATTTCTGGGAAAGTTTCCAAACTGCCATGGGAACCCATCTTTCCTTCAGTACCGCTTTCCACCCTCAGTCGAGTGGTCAGGTGGAACGGGTCAATCAAATTCTCGAAGACATGCTTAGAGCTTGCGTTATCTCATTCGGTATGGATTGGGAGAAATGCCTTCCTTTTGCCAAGTTTGCTTATAACAATAGCTATCAATCCAGCCTCGAGAAAGCTCCTTTTGAGGTTCTCTATGGACGAAGATGTCGAACACCTTTGAACTGGTCAGAAACCGGTGAAAGACAATTCTTTGGACCGGACATGATCCAGGAGGCAGAAGAGCAAGTTCGCATCATTCGTGAGAATTTGAAAACAGCCCAGTCTCGTCAAAAGAGTCAGTATGATCGTCATCATAAGGATATGACTTATGAAGTTGGCGAAAAAGCTTACCTTCGGGTTACTCCCATGAAGGGTACCCATCGTTTCGGTATCAAGGGCAAGTTGGCTCCTCGTTACATTGGTCCTTTTCGCATTCTCGCTAAACGAGGAAAGGTTGCCTACCAATTAGAACTACCCCCACATCTTTCTCGAGTTCATGATGTCTTCCACGTCTCTCAACTCAGGCGTTGCTTCTCGGATCCCATCCGCGGAGTGGACCACGAAACGCTTAATCTCCAAGATAACCTCACATACCGAGAGTACCCGGTTCGCATTCTTGATCAAGCAGAGCGTGTCACTCGACGTCAGAACATCAAGTTTCTCAAGGTTCAGTGGTCTCATCATTCCGAGAGAGAAGCTACTTGGGAGCGAGAAGATCGTCTTCGACTGGAGTATCCCGCTTTCTTTCCGTCAACCCCTGAATCTCGGGACGAGATTCTTTCAAGTGGGGGCGAGTTGTCACATCCCTAGTTCTGGTATGACCTAGACTAGCTAGTCATTTTTGCATCCTGTTTAAATTCCATTTAATTTGAAATGAGGATTGGTGGAACCCTCAGAATCATTTTTGAAAATGACCCAAATAAAAATTTCTCCAAAAGGGTCCAAGAAAATGCTCATGTTGCTCTCTAAAAATATTGGACAGAGATAAAAATCAAACCAATATTTTTAAGAGCTCATAGGTATTTATTTTGGGCATTTGGAATTAATGCAGTAATTATTTGCTTTGGATATATATTGTTATATATATAAAATATTGTCCAAAAATTATGCCATTTATAAAGGAGCTCTGGATTAATATAACTAGCTTCCATAAAAAAATGGCATAAGTAAATAAATTGATTTAGTATTATTACTAAATCAGAACAAATGTCAGAAAAATAGAAAAGAGAAACAAAACAGGGAAAAAACCTTACCTAGGCTTCTTACCTGGCGCCTCTGGCCCAGCAGGCCAGCCCAGCCCACCACCATCGCCGTCCTCCTGGCGCCAGTCGGCCAGGCGCGTGCCCGACGCGCGCGCACACCGCCACGCCACGCCACCAGCCTCCCTGCCTGCCTGCCCTCTCCCCTCCTCGTCTGGATGCCCCGGGAGACGCCACGCCC
>NC_041386.1:277220691-277340304 GCF_002162155.2 Triticum dicoccoides | reverse complement strand
CGGAGCTCATCGCCGCCGTCCACCGTAGCCGTAGCCACCGCCTCCCCCTTGCCTCCCCGACACGCTCCCCAGCTCCGCCGCGACCCCCTCTACCTCCTCGTCGAGCCACGCAAGACGGAGCACCCCGTGGAGCCGTCGCCATCGCCATCTTCGCCTCCGGCCGCCGTGGATCCTCGCCGTCGATTCGGGAGCTACCGGGCATCCCCGACCTCGCCCTCGCGCTCGCTGGTCTCGCTGTGAGCCCCCTCACCGAACCTCCCCCTCCCCAATGCCGATTTCTTCCTCCAACCGCGGGCTCCGTCGAGCCCGAGAGCTCATCGCCGCCGGCCACGAGGTCGCCGCGGCTAGAGCCCCCACACGTCGCGTCCGAGCACGCTGTCGTCCTCGGCGCGTTCCCAGGAACACAGAGCACCTACCCACTCTTCCTCCCGTGCACCATAGCGCTCCGTCCCTCTTCACCGAACTCCGGCCGCCGCCCTGAGCTTTGCTCTGGCGAGCTCCGGCGCCCCCGCAGCCCCCCACCAGCTCCCCTGGTTGCGGACGACGACGGGCTACGCCCCGGTGGTCTTCGCGCGACCAAACGCCGCTTGTAGCACAAGTCCGGTGAGTCGCCGCCGCGCTATTGGTCGCCGCCGACCAGAACTCCGGCGGGCTGACGTGGCTTTGTTAATTAGGCACTAATCCCCACCTACTGACGCTGAACAGTGGGCCCCAGGGCTTAGTCAAAGCTAATCAGCCCAGGTTTGACTCGGGGTTAACCCCAGTGTCACTGACGTGTGGACCCCACATGTCAGGTTTGACCCCAGTCAGCCGCAGTTGACTGCTGACGTCATGCTGACGTCATGCTGGCGCAATAATATGATTTCTGGATTTAAATTAAATCAGGAAATTCTAGAAATTGATTTAAACTTCAAAAATTCAAAGTAATTCAACCGTAGCTCAGATTGAAATAATTTATATATGAAAAATTATCAGAAAAATGCAATCTTTCCATATGTACTAGTTTCATGCATGACAAACCAACTTATACTTGCTGTATAGGTGAAAACACATTATGGCATATATAGGAGCTTAATTTGGAGATGCATTTGAACCTTTGGTTCAAATGGACTTCAAACCAAATGATTACTAGTTGCATTAGCTCAAACAGCATCACATCTACATGCCATGTTCATGCATCATATTGTTGCATATGATTGTGTGATGATTGCCGGCACCGTTCCTTCTCGATAGGTCCTGCTCCGGAGCCGTTCCAGAGTACCTGTCTGTGGAGCAGTGCCTCCTCTGTTGATTTACCAGGCAAGCAAACCCCCTTATTCATTCTGATACAATCCTACTCTCTCGCTCCTGCTCTCAGTTATTGCATTAGGACAACAACGATTCATCTGCTACTTTGTGCTGCGGTAGTTGAACCCATTCCTCTTCATGACCTGTCATTGCCACAGTAAATAGTTGAAACCCACTAGCATGTGTAGGAGTTGATTGAAGCCATTGTTGTGTTCCTACCATGCTATGCCTGCTATTGCTTAGAGTTGTGTCAGGTCTGGTTCATTGGGAATGAATTGGAGTGTTACGATATGTTCTGATGCTGAGAGTGAAGTGTGTGAACACGATTTGGTAAAGGTAGCGGTGAGAGGCCATGTAGGAGTACATGGTGGGTTGTCTCACTGGAACCGTCCCTAAGCACTGAGTTCTATGTATGTTGTCCAATGACTCGATACTACCACACATTGGGTTCCGGTAACTCTCGACTTATTAACCAACTTGATCTCTGTCCAGGAGTCGCAACTAGTTTCTGGTGTTTGTAGGTAGTGTTAGTAGTCTACCAAGTGGCACCCGGCCAGGTGGGCTTGGGACAGACTAGGCACAAGTGGCACGGTGTACCAAGCGTAGATCCATCCGGCGAGGTGGGCTTGGGAACCCTGCACACATCGTTTGGGGCCGTGAGTGAAACCCCGGCCGGATCTCCTTGCGGATGGAACCCGAATAGGCGATAAACCTGGATTAGAGTCTTGTGTGGTTAGTCAGGTCGTGGCCGACACCCTCGCCAGGCTTCCGCTTGAAGGTTGCCGAGATACATGACGTGTACATGGCGGTAAGTGGCGAGAGCGTGTGTGAAGAAGTACACCCCTGCAGGGTTAACATGATCTATTCGAATAGCCGGGTCCGCGGTTATGGACTTCTTGGATGCTTACATGGTACATAGACAACTTGAAGTGGATACCATAAAATGCTCAAGACAAGTGTGAGTGCTATGGATGGCCTTCTCGTAGGGAGACGGGGATGAATCCATAGTAAGTGTATTGTGTGGTGATTAGTGGACTCGTGTACGTTGTCTCACCTCAAGAGTTTCTGGTAGTCGTAGAACAGGATAGCCACAGAGTCAAAGCTGGCTTGCTGCAACTAAACCCCACATTACCCTCTTGATACAAATGCATGTATGATAGGATCTGATGTAAGTCTTGCTGAGTACCTTTGTACTCATGTTGCTTTATTTATGTTTTTGCAGCGTAGACTTCGGTCTTACTAGTGTCTTGTGGACTTCGACGAGTAGCTTGTACCTCAGCTACGATCTTGATCGGACATTGTAGATAGTCAGGCTCTTCAGCCTTTTTCATTTGTAGATGTCTGTACCCAGACATGTAATGCTTCTGCTTGTTTCTTGTATGCTCTGTATGATGGGTCTTGTGACCCCTGTTTGCAATAAATGCTATGATGGCTCTTCTGAGCCTTTATCTTTTTGAGTCGTTGAGTTATGCTGTGATGCCATGTTGTACAACACATACTTGCATGTTATGCGTACGTGTAATGTGTATTGCTATGTGTGGGATCTGACTATCTAGTTGTTTATCCTTAGTAGTCTCTCTTACCGGGAAATGTCTCCTAGTGCTTCCACTGAGCCCTGGTAGCTTGCTACTGCTCCGGAACACTTAGGCTGGCCGGCATGTGTCCTTCTTCGTTCCTGTGTCTGTCCCTTCGGGGAAATGTCACGCAATGAATACCGGAGTCCTGCTAGCCCGCTACAGCCCGGTTCACCGGAGTCCTGTTAGCCCAGTGCTACAGCCTGGATTCACTCGCTGATGATCGACACGTTCGATGCTGGGTCATGGATGCCTGTCCCTGTAAGTTAGTGCCACTTTGGGTTTACGACTAGCCATGTCAGCCCGGGCTCTTTATCATATGGATGCTAGCGACACCATCATATACGTGTGCCAAAAGGCGCAAATGGTCCCGGGCAAAGGTAAGGCGACACCCGTGGGGATACCGTGCGTGAGGCCGCAAAGTGATATGAGGTGTTACATGCTAGATCGATGTGGCATTGAGTCGGGGTCCTGACATAAACATCTTCGTCTTGTGCTGGAAAAACTTCGAGAGCATCAATTGTATGCTAAATATTCCAAGTGTGAATTCTGGCTCCCCAAAGTAACATATCTTGGGTATGTCATCTCCAAGGATGGTACTGCCGTCAACCCTGAACGAGTTCAGGCTATTCTCGATTGGACTCCTCCGAAGAATGTCAAGCAAGTCCGAAGTTTTCTCGGTCTCGCCAGCTATTGCCGCCGATTCGCCGAGAACTTCTCCAAGATTGCCAGGCCTCTGACTAATCTGTTACATCAGGGTGTTGAGTTCGAATGGACAGTCAACTGGGCCTACCGGTCAGCCACACAAGCCCATCTGTGGGTACACTTCTGTGTACCCATATTAATTTAACATTTAATTTTCTAATTAAAAATAATTTATAAAATGATTAAAACTTTGAAAATTAATATAAAATAATCCATAGCTCGGATGAAAATGTTTTGTACATGAAAGTTGCTCAGAACAACAAGACGAATCCGAATACGCAGTCCGTTCGTCCGCCACACATCCCTAGCATAGCGAACACGCAACTTTCCCCCTCTGATTCATCTGTCCGAAAACGTGAAACACCGGGGATATTTTCCCGGATGTTTTCCCCCTTCACCGGTACCACCTCGTACCGCGTTAGGGCACACCTAGCTTTACACTTTGTCATGTCATGCATCGTCATGCATTTGTTTGCATTATATTTATTGTTTCTCCCCCCTCTTCTCTCGCTAGACACCGAGACCGACGCCGCTGCTACCCAGTACGACTATGGTGTTGACGACCCCTCTCTCTTGCCAGAGCAACCTTGATCACCAGATATCGCCTACTCTCCTCTATACTGCTTGCATTAGAGTAGTGTAGCATGTTACTACTTTCCGTTAATCCTATCCTGATGCATAGCCTGTCCTTGCTACTACTGTTCTTACCTTTACCTGCAATCCTAATGCTTAGTATAGGATGCTAGTTTATCATCAGTGGCCCTACATTCTTGTCCGTCTGCCATGCTATACTATCGGGCCGTGATCACTCGGGAGGTGATCACGGGTATATACTATATACTTTATACGTGATACATGTGATGACTAAAGTCGGGTTGGCTCGAGGAGTACCCGCGGTTGATTCACGAATTGGGGGCTGGAAGGACATACTTTCCCGACAGCCCTCTGTGTGGATCTTTGTGGCGAAGCGATAGGGTAGGTTGAGACCACCTAGGAGAGAGGTGGGCCTGGTCCTGGTCGGCGTTCGCGGTTATTTCACAATAACATGTTTAACGAGATCTTGGTATTTGATCTGAGTCTGGCCACTGGCCTATACGCACTAACCATCTACGCGGGGACAGTTATGGGCACTCGACATCGTGGTATCAGCCGAAGCCTTCGTGACGTCAGCGGCTGAGCGGCGCGCGCCGGATTGGACCGTAAGCGTGCTCTTGTATTAAGGGGGCTAGTTCTGCTTCCGGCCGCGTACGCAACGTGCAGGTGTGCAATGGGCGATGGGCCTAGACCCCTGCACCATAGGATTTAGACCGGCGTGCTGACCTCTCTGTTATGCCTAGGTAGGGCTGCAATGTGTTGTTCTTCCGAGGCCGGGCATGACCCAGGAAAGTGTGTCCGTCCAAATGGGATCGAGCGTGTTGGGTTATGTGGTGCACCCCTGCAGGGAAGTTAATCTATTCGAATAGCCGTGATCTTCGGTAACAGGACGACTTGGAGTTGTACCTTGACCTTATGACAACTAGAATCGGATACTTAATAAAACACACCCTTCCAAGTGCCAGATACAACCGGTGATCGCTCTCTCACAGGGCGACGAGGGGAGGATCATCGGTTAGGATTATGCTACACGATGCTACTTGGTGAACTTACCATCTACTCTCTTCTCCTGCTACAAGATGGAGGTTACCAGAAGCGTAGTCTTTGACAGGACTAGTTATCCCCCTCTTATTCCGGCTTTCTGCAGTTCAGTCCACATATGATACCCTTATTCCATTTGATACCAATGCATACATATGTAGTGTAGCTCCTTTCTTGCGAGTACTTTGGATGAGTACTCACGGTTGCTTTGCTCCCTCTTTTCCCCCTTTCTATACTCGATTGCTGCGACTAGACGTTGGAGCCCAGGAGCCAGACGCCACCGTCGACGATGACTACTACTACACTAGAGGTGCCTACTACTACGTGCAGCCCGCTAACGACGACCAGGAGTAGTTTAGGAGGATCCCAGGCAGGAGGCCTGCGCCTCTTTCGATCTGTATCCCAGTTTGTGCTAGCCTTCTTAAGGCTAACTTGTTTAACTTATGTCTGTACTCGGATATTGTTTCTTCCGCTGACTCGTCTATGATTGAGCTCTTGTATTCGAGCCTTCGAGGCCCCTGGCTTGTAATATGATGCTTGTATGACTTATTTTATTTGTAGAGTTGTGTTGTGATATCTTCCCGTGAGTCCCTGATCTTGATCGTACACGTTTGCGTGTATGATTAGTGTACAATTGAATCGGGGGCATCACAAAAGGAGTTGGCAAGGCCATCTCGGTGAAATGGGATCCATATTGGTTGGTCCGATTTGTTAGGGTTTGGCTATGGCAGTGTCCAGATGAACTCGGTGGGTTCGGATAGGTATGTTTTGGTGGGACCGGGTTGGAATCTAGGGTTTTCACTACTGGAATCATGAACTTTTCCGTCAGTCATTTCTTTGCCATTAGCTAGCTGATGGCAAAGAGGGTCTTTGCCATCAGCTTGAAGAAACCTGGCGGCAAAGAAAGTGTTTGCCGTCAGCTCCATCTTTGCCATCAGCGAGCTGACGGTATAGAACCTTTGTCGTTTGCTAGCGGACGGCAAAGAGGCAGGGTGGGCCAATAGTGAGTAGCAGCTAACGGCCACTTTCTTTGCCGTCCGCTAGCTGATGGCAAAGAAACTTTGCCGTCCGCTAGCAGACGGCAAAGAAAGTGGCTGTTCTAACGTCCGTTAGCTAGGCTCTTTGCCGTCAGCTAGCGGACGACAAAGAGCCTGGCCCTATATGTATCAAAACGCCCTCGCGCCTTGCCCTCTCTCTCCCTCTCCCCTCATGCCAACCTCGCACCGCCGCCTCGCCCCGGCCGCGTCGCTGCCCCGGCCGCCCCGCCCCGCCCGGTAGCCCGGACAGGCCGCTCCGGCCCCGCCCCACCCGCCTGATGAACCACAAGTGTAGGGGATCTATCGTAGTCCTTTCAATAAGTAAGAGTGTCGAACCCAACGAGGAGAAGAAGGAAATGATAAGCAGTTTTTGGTAAGGTATTCTCTGCAAGCACCGAAATTGTCGGTAACAGATAGTTTTGTGATAAGGTAATTTGTAACAGGTAACAAATAGTAAAAGTAAATAAGGTGCGGCAAGATGGCCCAATCTTTTTGTAGCAAAGGACAAGCCTGGACAAACTCTTATATAAAGGAAAACGCTCCCGAGGACACATGGGAATTATCGTCAAGCTAGTTTTCATCACGTTCACATGATTCGCGTTCGGTACTTTGATAATTTGATATGTGGGTGGACCGGTGCTTGGGTACTGTCCTTCCTTGGACAAGAATCCCACTTATGATTAACCCCTATTGCAAGCATCCGCAACTACAACAGAAGTATTAAGGTAAATCTAACCATAGCATGAAACATATGGATCCAAATCAACCCCTTACGAAGCAACGCATAAACTAGGGTTTAAGATTCTGTCACTCTAGCAACCCATCATCTACTTATTACTTCCCAATGCCTTCCTCTAGGCCCAAACAATGGTGAAGTGTCATGTAGTCGACGTTCACATGAAACCACTAAAGGAGAGACAACATGCATCTCATCAAAATATCGAACGAATACCAAATTCACATGACTACTTATAGCAAGACTTCTCACATGTCATCAAGAACAAACTTAACTGCTCACAAAGCATATTCATGTTCATAATCAGAGGGGTATTAATATGCATAATGGATCTGGACATATGATCTTCCACCAAGTAGACCAACTAGCATCAATTACAAGGAGTAATCAACACTACTAGCAACCCACAGGTACCAATCTGAGGCTTTGGGACAAAGATTGGATACGAGAGATGAACTAGGGTTTGACATGAGATGGTGCTAGTGAAGATGTTGATGGAGGTTGACCCCCTCCCAATGAGAGGATCGTTGGTGATGACGATGGTGTTGATTTCCCCCTCCTGGAGGGAAGTTTCCCAGGCAGAACAGCTCCGCCGGAGCCCTAGATTGGTTCCGCCAAGGTTCCGCCTCGTGGCGGCGGAGTTTCGTCCCGTGAGCTTGCTTATGATTTTTTTTCTCAACGAAAGACTCCATATAGCCAAAGATGGGCATCAGAGGGCCACTAGGGGGCCCACAAGGCAGGGGGCGCACCCAGGGGGTAGGTCGCGCCCCCCACCCTCGTGGACGGTGGGTGGCCCCCCTCTGGTACTTCTTTTGCCCAATATTTTTTATATATTCCGAAACATGCTCCCGTGAAGTTTCAGGACTTTTGGAGTTGTGCAGAATAGGTCTCTAATATTTGCTCCTTTTCCAGCCCAGAATTCCAGCTGCCGGCATTCTCCCTCTTCATGTAAACCTTGTAAAATAAGAGAGAATAGGCAGAAGTATTGTGACATAATGTGTAATAACAACCCATAATGCAATAAATATCAATATAAAAGCATGATGCAAAATGGACGTATCAACTCCCACAAGCTTAGACCTCGCTTGTCCTCAAGCGGAAGCCGAAATCGGAAAATGTGTCCACATGTTTAGAGATAGAGGTGTCGATACAAATAAAATACGGGCATGAGGGCATCATGATCATTCTTAGAACAGAAACATATATATATATATATATATATATATATATATATATATATATATATATATATATATATTGTCATATGATCTCTGATGCTAAAGTAACAATTCAATCACAATTTCAAGTATGAATCATAAACTTCCTTGAGAACCAACAAACTCTAATCTCAGTCATTGAGGCAATTGCAATTTATCATAACATCAGAAAGAGTCAATAAGAGCTTTTCAGCAAGTCCACATACTCAACCATCATTTAGTCTTTCACAATTGCTAACACTAACGCGATATTTATGGTTATGAAGTTTTAATCAGACATAGAGAAAGATAGGGGCTTATAGTTTTGCCTCCCAACCTTTTACCTCAAGGGTAATGTCAACAATAATAATTCATGAAAATTCACATCCAAATAGCTATATATATCAGGATCTTTCCAACACATTGTGCTTATCAAAGGATAAAATGTAAAAAGGAAAGGTGAAGATCACCGTGACTCTTTGCATGAAGTATAAGACAATAATAAAAGATAGGCCCTTCGAAGAGGGAAGCAGAGGTTGTCATGTGCTTTTATGGTTGGATGCATGATACGTATCCAATGTATCTATAATTTTTTATTGTTCCATGATATTATATTATCTGTTTTGGATGTTTATGGGCTTTATTATGCACGTTTATATTATTTTTGGGACTAACCTAATAACCCAGGGCCCAGTGCCAGTTTCTGTTTTTTCCTTGTTTTAGAGTATCGGAGAAAAGGAAAATCAAACGGAGTCCAATTGACCTGGAACTTCACGGAACTTATTTTCGGACCAGAAGAAACCCACGGAGTATCGGAGATGGACCAGGAGAGTCCCGGGCTGCCTACGAGGGTGGGGGCGCTCACCCCCCTAGGCGCGCCCCCTGCCTCGTGGACAGTCTGGAGGTCCACCGACGTACTTCTTCCTCCTATATATACCCATATACCCTAAAAACTTCGGGGAGCAGAATAGATCGGGAGTTCCGCCGCCAGAAGCCTCCGTAGCCACCGAAAACCAATCTAGACCCATTTCGGCACCCTACCGGAGGGGGAATCCCTCTTCGGTGTCCATCTTCATCATCCCGGCGCTCTCCATGACGAGGAGGGAGTAGTTCACCCTCGGGGCTGAGGGTATGTACCAGTAGCTATGTGTTTGATCTCTCTCTCTCGTGTTCTTGAGGTGGTACAATCTTGATGTATCGTGAGCTTTCCTATTATAGTTGGATCTTATGATGTCCCCCCCCCCTCTACTCTCTTGTAATGGATTGAGTTTTCCCTTTGAAGTTATCTTATCGGATTGAGTCTTTAAGGATTTGAGAACACTTGATGTATGTCTTGTCGTGCTTATCTGTGGTGACAATGGGATATCATGTGATCCACTTGATGCATGTTTTCGTGATCAAATTGCGGGTTCTGCCCATGAACCTATGCATAGGGCTTGGCACATGTTTTCATCTTGACTCCCTGGTAGAAAATTTGGGGCACGCTTTGAAGTACTTTGTGTTGGTTTGAGTAGATGAGTCTGAGATTGTGTGATGCATATCGTATAATCATACCCACGGATACTTGAGGTGACATTGGAGTATCTATGTGACATTAGGGTTTTGGTTGATTTTGTGTCTTAAGGTGTTATTCTAGTACAAACTCTATGATAGATTGAACATAAAGAATAGCTTCATGTTATTTTACTACATACTCTTGAATAGATCGATCAGAAAGGATAACTTTGAGGTGGTTTCGTACCCTACCATAATCTCTTTGTTTGTTCTCCGCTATTAGTGACTTTGGAGTGACTCTTTGTTGCATGTTGAGGGATAGTTATATGATCCAATTATGTTATTATTGTTGAGAGAACTTGCACTAGTGAAAGTATGAACCCTAGGCCTTGTTTCAATGCATTGTAATACCGTTTATGCTCACTTTTATCATTAGTTACCTTGCTGTTTTTATATTTTTCAGATTACAAAAACCTTTATCTACCATCCATATACCACTTGTATCACCATCTCTTAGCCGAACTAGTGCACCTATACAATTTACCATTGTATTGGGTGTGTTGGGGACACAAGAGACTCTTTGTTATTTGGTTGCAGGGTTGTTTGAGAGAGACCATCTTCATTCTACGCCTCTCACGGATTCATAAACCTTAGGTCATCCACTTGAGGGAAATTTTCTACTGTCCTACAAACCTCTGCAATTGGAGGCCCAACAATGTCTACAAGAAGAAGGTTGTGTAGTAGACATCAAGATCTTTTCTGGCGCCGTTGCCGGGGAGGTTAGCGCTTGAAGGTATATCTTTAGATCTTACAATCGAATCTTTTTGTTTCTTGTTTTAGCACTAGTTTAGTTTATAAAAAGAAAACTACAAAAAATATGGAATTGAGTTTGCCTCATACGCTTCATCTTTTTAATATCTTTCTTGAGTATGATGGAAAAGAAAATTGTGCCAAAGTGTTAGAAGAAGAATGTATTAAAATGTTTGGCACTAAATCTTTGAATGATGAGCATGATTGCAATGTTATTAGTATAAACTCCTTGAATATCCATACTACTATGATGATTGCACTAGTTATGATGAAAATGTCTCCTATAAGCATGTCGATTTTTGTGGAGTGCATAGAGTTTGCAAGTACACACCAATTAGGGAAGATAGATTTTGCAAGAGGCATAAGTACTAAGAAACAAAATGGTTGCAAAAAAGGCTAGATGTTTGTGCTGAAAATTTGTATTTTCTTGGCCGTACTTGTGAACTTTGCAATGAACGTGGTCATTTAACCATCCGATGCAAATTGTTCCATAATCTAATCGTTTCCAAAAATTGTGATGACTTGATTTCTCTTGTACATCATAATGAACCTAGTTTGCTTATGGGTTATGAAGAAATGAAACGTATAACTAACTATCTTCCAGTATTTTCCCATGATAAACTTCTTGGTTTTGATCTAGAGGAAATTTATATGTATTGTGCGGTGAATTGTAATGAAAATCCTTATATTGCCAATTACATAAAGAAAAGGAAACAAATAGAAGATGAAGAGCACACTAATGAAAGGGAAGAGACTTCCCAATATCCTCCTATTATTTCTTATGATGAATTAGGGAACGCGAAGGAGCCTTCTATTCAACCAATCTCATTAATAAGGAGCTCCAAAAAGAGGGTTGAACCCACACATGATGTGAAGAAGAAAAATAAAAGACGGAGAAGTAAAGGTAGAAAGGTATCTCTCCCAAATGATGTTGCTCCTATTTCTCATTGTGATGATGATAATTTCTATACTATTTGTGCTATCCATACTATTAATGATGAGAGTGATTATGATTATGATATGAAAAGGCCCAAGCTTGGGGATGATATGTTTGATGAAGATGATGTTTTTGAGTATATATTTTCTGCAATTAATGTTTGTCCCAAGCTTGGGGATGCCACTTTTAATGAAGATGATATGTTTAGTCTCCCAAGTTTTGATATGCAAATTCATAATGATGATAGCATGCCTCTTACTTATGATGATTATATTGATAAAAGTGGGTTTGGAAGAGTGTCAACTTTAGGAAGTAATGATCCCACTATTTTGGAGGATGTTGAATCTTATTATGATAATTATGAAAGTGGATTTGGAGAGGTCATGACTTTATTTAGTAATGATTCCACTATCTTGGAAGAGGTTTCAATCGATTATGATGAGAACAAAGTTGCTACCTATGATGATTATTGTGATGATACATATGCTATAAAAAGTAGTGATGATTATATTTATAAAACTTGTCATGATTATGATTACCCTTTTTATGAACATTACTCTTTCAATGTGGAAACAATTTATAGTATTCGGGTTTCTTATGATACTCCCACTATTCTGAATGAGTAGAATTTTGCTTATGTGGAGAGTAGTAAATTTTCTATGCTTGTAAATCATGATAAGAATGCTCTATGTGATGGTTATATTGTTGAATTCATTCATGATGCTACTGAAAATTATTATGAGGGAGGAATATATGCTTGTAGGAATTGCAATAATATCAAGTTTCCTCTCTATGTGCTTAAAATTTTGGAGTTATGCTTGTTTTACCTTCCTATGCAAGTTGATTCTTGTTCTTGCTCACAAAATCCCTATGCATAGGAAGTGGGTTAGGCTTAAATATGTTAGTCATAATCTTCATGATTCTCTTTTTATGTTTTAAATTCTTATCCTTTATGTGAGCATCATTGAAACCATCATGCCTAGCTAGGGGCGTTAAACAATAGCGCTTGTTGGGAGGCAACCCAATTTTTATTTTTGTTCCTCGCTTTTTGCTCCTGTTCAGTAATAAATAATTCATATAGACTCTGTTTAGATGTGGTTTTATGCTTTTAATTAGTGTTTGTGCCAAGTAGAACCTTTGGGAAGACTTGGGGAAAGTCTTTGCGATCATGCTGTAAAAAACAGAAACGTTAGCGCTCACGAGAATTTCTGCCATTTTTTCTTGGGGAGTGCTATTTAGTTAATTATTTTTGAAGATGATTAATAGATAAATTCCTCACGTCCAGAAATTTATTTTAGAATTTTATGAGTTCCAGAAGTATACGTTTGATCCAGATTACTACAGACTGTTCTGTTTTTGACAGATTCTGTTTTCGATGTGCTGTTTGCTTATTTTGATGAATCTATGAGTAGTATCGGAGGGTATGAACCATAGATAGGTTGGAATACAGTAGATATTACACCAATATGAATTTATAATGAGTTCACAACAGTACCTAAGTGGTGATTTATTTTCTTATACTAACGGAGCTTACGAGTTTTCTGTTAAGTTTTGTGTTGTGAAGTTTTCAAGTTTTGGGTAAAAGATTCGATGGACTATGGAATAAGGAGTGGAAAGAGCCTAAGCTTGGGGATGCCCAAGTCACCCCAAGGTAATATTCAAGGACAAACAAAAGCCTAAGCTTGGGGATGCCCCGGAAGGCATCCCCTCTTTCGTCTTCATTCATCGGTAACTTTACTTGGAGCTATATTTTTATTCACCACATGATATGTGTTTTGCTTGGAGCGTCATTTCATTATTATTATTTTGCTTGCTGTTTTAATAAAATACCAATATCTGAAATTATTAAATGTTAGAGAGTCTTCACATAGTTGCATAACTATTTGACTACTCATTGATCTTCACTTATATCCTTCAGAGTAGTTTGTTGTTGCTCTAGTGCTTCACTTATATCTTTTTAGAGCACGGTGGTGGTTTTATTTTATAGAAATAGATGAACTCTCATGCGTCACTTATATTATTTTGAGAGTCCTAAACAGCATGGTAATTTGCTTTGGTTATGAATTTAGTCCTAATATGATGAGCATCCAAGAGGGATATAATAAAAACTTTCATATGAAGTGCATTGAATACTAAGAGAAGTTTGATACTTGATAATTGTTTTGAGATATGGAGATGGTGATATTAGAGTCATGCTAGTTGAGTAGTTGTGAATTTGAGAAATACTTGTGTTGAAGTTTGTGATTCCCATAGCATGCACGTATGGTGAACCGTTATGTGACGAAGTCGGAGCATGATTTATTTATTGATTGTCTTCCTTATGAGTGGCGGTCGGGGACGAGCGATGGTCTTTTCCTACCAATCTATCCCCCTAGGAGCATGTCGTAGTACTTTGTTTTGATAACTAATAGATTTTTGCAATAAGTATGTGTGTTCTTTATGACTAATGTTGAGTCCATGGATTATACGCACTCTCACCCTTCCACCATTGCTAGCCTCTCTAATACCGCGCACCTTTCGCCGGTATCATAAACCCACCATATACCTTCCTCAAAACAGCCACCATACCTACCTATCATGGCATTTCCATAGCCATTCCGAGATATATTGCCATGCAACTTTCCACCGTTCCGTTTATTATGACACACTTCATCATTGTCATATTGCCTTGCATGATCATGTAGTTGACATCGTATTTGTGGCAAAGCCACCATGCATAATTTATCATACATGTCACTCTTGATTCATTGCCCATCCTGGTGCATCGTCGGAGGCATTCATATAGAGTCATATCTTGTTCTAGTATCGAGTTGTAATCATTGAGTTGTAAATAAATAGATGTGTGATGATCATCATTAATAGAGCATTGTCCCAAAAAAAGAGGAAGGCCAAAAAAGGGGGCCAAATAAAAAAAGGCCAAATAAAAAAAGGAAAGTCCAAATAAAATAAAATAAAAGGGACAATGTTACTATCCTTTTTTCACACTTGTGCTTCAAAGTAGCACCATGATCTTCATGATAGAGAGTCTCTTGTTTTGTCACTTTCATATACTAGTGGGAATTTTTCATTATAGAACTTGGCTTGTATATTCCAATGATGGGCTTCCTCAAAATGCCCTAAGTCTTCGTGAGCAAGCGAGTTGGATGCACACCCACTTAGTTTCTTTTGTTGAGCTTTTATATACTTATAGCTCTAGTGCATCTGTTGCATGGCAATCCCTACTCACTCACATTGATATCTATTAATGGGCATCTCCATAGCCCGTTGATGTGAGACTATCTTGTCCCTTTTTGTCTTCTCCACAACCACCATTCTATTCCACATATAGTGCTATGTCCATGGCTCACGCTCATGTATTGCGTGAAGATTGAAAAAGTCTGAGAACATCAAAAGTATGGAACAATTGCTTGGCTTGTCATCGGGGTTGTGCATGATTTAAATACTTTGTGTGGTGAAGATGGAGCATAGCCAGACCATATGATTTTGTAGGGATGGCATTCTTTTGCCATGTTATTTTCAGAAGACATAATTGCTTAGTTAGTGTGCTTGAAGTATTATTATTTTTATGTCAATATTAAACTTTTGTCTTGAATCTTATGGATCTGGACATTCATGCCAAAATGAAGAGAATTACTTAGAGAAATATGTTAGGTAGAATTCCACATCAAAAAATCTGTTTTTATCATTTACCTACTCGAGGACGAGCAGGAATTAAGCTTGGGGATGTTGATACGTCTCCAACGTATCTATAATTTCTTATTGTTCCATGCTATTATATTATCTGTTTTGGATGTTTATGGGCTTTATTATGCACTTTTATATTATTTTTGGGACTAACCTATTAACCCAGAGCCCAGTGCCAGTTTCTGTTTTTTCCTTGATTTAGAGTATCGCAGAAAAGGAAAATCAAACGGAGTCCAATTGACCTGAAACTTCACGGAACTTATTTTTGGACCAGAAGAAGCTCACAGAGTATCGGAGATGGACCAGGAGAGTCCCGGGCTGCCCACGAGGGTGGGGGCATGCCCACCCCCTGGGCGCGCCCCCCTGCCTCGTGGACAGCCCGGAGGTCCACCGACGTACTTCTTCCTCCTATATATACCCATATATCCTAAAAACTCCGGGGAGCAGAATAGATCGGGAGTTCCGCCGCCAGAAGCCTCCGTAGCCACCTAAAACCAATCTAGACCCGTTCCAGCACCCTGCCGGAGGGGGAATCCCTCTCCGGTGGCCATATTCATCATCCTGGCGCTCTCCATGACGAGGAGGGAGTAGTTCACCCTCGGGGGTGAGGGTATGTACCAGTAGCTATGTGTTTGATCTCTCTCTCTCGTGTTCTTGAGGTGGTACGATCTTGATGTATCGCGAGCTTTGCTATTATAGTTGGATCTTATGATGTTTGCCCCCCTCTACTCTCTTGTAATGGATTGAGTTTTCCCTTTGAAGTTATCTTATCGGATTGAGTCTTTAAGGATTTGAGAACACTTGATGTATGTCTTGCCGTGCTTATCTGTGGTGACAATGGGATATCACGTGATCCACTTGATGTATGTTTTGGTGATCAACTTGCGGGTTTTGCCCATGAACCTATGCATAGGGGTTGGCACACGTTTTCGTCTTGACTCCCCGGTAGAAACTTTGGGGCACTCTTTGAAGTACTTTTTGTTGGTTCGAGTAGATGAATCTGAGATTGAGTGATGCATGTCATATAATCATACCCACAGATACTTGAGGTGACATTGGAGTATCTAGGTGACATTAGGGCTTTGGTTGATTTGTGTCTTAAGGTCTTATTCTAGTACGAACTCTATGATAGATTGAACGGAAAGAATAGCTTCGTGTTATTTTACTACAGACTCTTGAATAGATCGATCAGAAAGGATAACTTTGAGGTGGTTTCGTACCCTACCATAATCTCTTCGTTTGTTCTCCGCTATTAGTGACTTTGGAGTGACTCTTTGTTGCATGTTGAGGGATAGTTATATGATCCAATTATGTTATTATTGTTGAGAGAACTTGCACTAGTGAAAGTATGAACCCTAGGCCTTGTTTCAACGCATTGCAATACCGTTTGTGCTCACTTTTATCATTAATTACCTTGCTGTTTTTATATTTTCAGATTACAAAAACCTTTATCTACCATCCATATACCACTTGTATCACCATCTCTTCGCCGAACTAGTGCACCTATACAATTTACCATTGTATTGGGTGTGTTGGGGACACAAGAGATTCTTTGTTATTTGGTTGCAGGGTTGTTTGAGAGAGACCATCTTCATCCTACGCCTCCCACAGATTGATAAACCTTAGGTCATCCACTTGAGGGAAATTTGCTATTGTCCTACAAACCTCTTCACTTGGAGGCCCAACAACGTCTACAAGAAGAAGGTTGTGTAGTAGACATCAATGCACAAAATCTTAATGCGAAAGAACGTCACTTTATATTGCCACTTGTGATATGGACCTTTATTATGCAGTTTGTCGCTTTTATTTCTTCCACATCACAAGATAGTATAAAGCTTATTTTCTCCACACTAATAAATCATACATATTTAGAGAGCAATTTTATTGCTTGCAACGATGACAACTTACTTGAAGGATCTTACTCAATCCATAGGTAGATATGGTGGACTCTCATGGCAAAACTAGGTTTAAGGATATTTGGAAGCACAAGTAGTATCTCTACTTGGTGCAAAGAATTTGGCTAGCATGAGAGGGAAAGGCAAGCTCAACATGTTGGATGATCCATGACAATATAATTTATTTCAGATGTAAGGGAACATAAGTCATTGTGTTGTCTTCCTTGTCCAACATCAACTTTTTAGCATGTCATATTTTAATGATTGCTCACAATCATAAAAGATGTCCAAGATAGTATATTTATATGTGAAAACCTCTCTTTCCTTATTACTTCATATTAATTGCAACGATGACCAAAACTATGTTTGTCAACTCTCAACAACTTTTATTCATCATACTCTTTATATGTGAAGTCATTACTCTCCATAAGATCCATTGATCTCTTTATTTCTTTTTATTCTTTTCTTTTTTATTTTATTCCCTCGAGATCATAGAAAAATAACCAAGCCCTTGACTCAACACTAATCTTTATTATATATAGCTCACAGACTCGATTACATAGAAGGATCATGTAGCAAAACTCAAAACTAGATCATACTAAAACTTTATTCTACTAGATCAAGATGTTACCAAAAGGATCGAACTAAGAAAAACGGTAAAGATAAAGGTGTGATGGTGATACGATACCAGGGCACTCCCCCAAGCTTGGCAGTTGCCAAGGGGAGTGCCCATACCCATGTGTTTATGTCTCCTTCTTCGAGGGTGGTGATGTGATATTCTTGGCGATGATGCCCCTTAGGATATGATTCGCTTCCTCGAGCTTATTGACTTGCTGCTTGAGGTCCATTATTTCCTTACGGAGCTTGCCCGTGACTGCTAAAGCTCCTTTCACCCAAGGATGTTGCATAGCTGCAGGAGACCAAGTAACACTCTTTTTCATATTTTCATAAGAAAGAAATCTAACGTTGGAAGGGATGACCGAGTTTGGAATGGCAGAGCTCTGTAGTTCCCCCATCGTGAATCCGGCTTGGAAACGAGAAGTAACTTCTTGATCATCCTCCATGGCATCTATCCTTTTCAAGTCGGCCTCCATCTCTTCCTCGGTTGATGGACCAAAGTGGTCAGCATCGCTGTTTTCTCCTGGCCTCGGTGTCGGATGAGACACCCGACTCTCCCTGACTGACTCTTGAGAAGACATCTTGCTCTAAATCTGCAGCAGAAACAGCTCAAAATAAAGATAGAAGATATTTGCGTGGTACGATGGTCAAAACCTTCGGGAGATTATATAGTGAATTTTTACCGACCAAAAGAAGTATCATGCAAGAAAACGGAGTCCAGAGAGCACACGAGGTGCCCATGAGGCAGGGGGCGCGTCCATGGGGTAGGGAGCGCCCTCCACCCTCGTGGAAACCTCGTGTCCTTGCCGGACTACTTCTCATTTTTCCTATTTTCTTAAATATTCCAAAACGGACAAAAACTGCTATTAGAACTGTTTTGGAGTCGGTTTACTTACCGTACTTCATACCTCTTCCTTTTCGGGGTCTGGAACGTTCTGGAAAGTGTCCCTTATGTATTCCTCCAGGGTTACGGTTTCAATAACATTAGTTTCAACATTTATGGGATTACGTGAGATATAATGTTTGATTCTTTGACCGTTCATCACCCTCGGGTTTGTGCCTTCAAAGTTGTTAATTTTTATAGCACCGAAACGATAGACCTCCTCGATGACGTAAGGACCTTCCCATTTAGAGAGAAGTTTTCCTGCAAAAAATCTTAAACGAGAGTTGTATAATACTCCCTCTGTCCCATAATATAAGAACGTTTTTGACATTACACTAGTGTCAAAAATGTTCTTATATTTTGGGACGGAGGGAGTAATACATAATCTCCTACATTAAACTCACGTTTTTGTATCCTTTTGTCATGCCATCTTTTAACTCTTTCTTTAAACAGTTTGGCATTCTCATAGGCCTGGGCTCTCCATTCATCAAGTGAGCTAATGTCAAAAAGCCTCTTCTCACCGGCAAGTTTGAAATCATAATTGAGCTCTTTAATGGCCCAATATGCCTTATGTTCTAGTTCAAGAGGTAAGTGACATGCTTTTCCATAAACCATTTTATACGGAGACATACTCATAGGATTTTTATATGCAGTTCTATAGGCCCATAATGCATCATCAAGCTTCTTGGACCAATTCTTTCTAGATCTATTAACAGTCTTTTGCAAAATTAATTTAAGTTCTCTATTACTTAATTCTACTTGGACACTAGATTGTGGATGACATGGAGATGCAAGTCTATGATTAACATCATACTTAGCAAGCATTTTACGAAAAGCACCATGAATAAAATGTGAACCACCATTAGTCATTAAGTACCTAGGGACTCCAAACCTCGGAAAAATAACTTCTTTAAGCATCTTAATAGAGGTGTTATGATCAGCACTACTAGTTGGAATAGCTTCTACCCACTTAGTAACGTAATCAACAACAACTAAAATATGTGTGTACCCATTAGAGAAAGGAAAAGGTCCCATATAATCAAAGCCCCAAACATCAAATGGTTCAATAACAAGTGTATAATTCATAGGCATTTCTTGACGTCTACTAATATTACCAATTCTTTGACATTCATCACAAGACAAGACAAACTTACGGGCATCTTTGAAGAGAGTAGGCCAATAAAAACCGGATTGCAATACCTTATGTGCAGTTCTGTCTCCAGCATGGTGCCCTCCATAAGCCTCGGAGTGACACTTACATAGGATCTTTTCCTGTTCATGCTCAGGTACACAACGTCTAATAACACCATCTACTCCTTCTTTATAAAGATGTGGGTCATCCCAAAAGTAATGTCTTAAATCATACAAGAACTTTTTCTTTTGCTGATATGTGAAACTAGGTGGTATAAATTTAGCAACAATGTAATTAATATAATCAGCATACCATGGAGCAGTACGAGAAGCATTTATGACAGCTAATTGTTCATCAGGAAAGCTATCATCAATAGGTAGTGGGTCATCAAGAACATTCTCTAACATAGACAAGTTGTCTGCAACGGGGTTCTCAACTCCCTTTCTATCAATGATATGCAAATCAAATTCTTGTAGTAAGAGAACCCATCTAATAAGTCTAGGTTTAGCATCTTTCTTTTCTATAAGATATTTAATAGCAGCATGATTAGTGTGAACAGTTACTTTAGAATCAACAATGTAAGGTCTGAACTTATCACAAGCAAATACAACTGCTAAAAATTCTTTTTCAGTAGTAGCATAGTTTCTCTGGGCACAGTCTAGAGTTTTACTAGCATATTGAATAACATTTAATTTCTTATCAACTCTTTGTCCTAGAACAGCCCCTACAGCATAATCACTAGCATCACACATAATTTCAAATGGTAAATTCCAATCAGGAGGTTGAACAATAGGTGTAGAAACCAAAGGTTTCTTAAGTATTTCAAATGCTTCTACACAGTCATCATCAAAGACAAAAGGAACATCTTTTTGTAAGAGATTAGTTAGAGACCGAGAAAGTTTAGAGAAGTCCTTAATGAACCTCCTATAAAAACCAGCATGACCAAGGAAGCTTCTTATACCTTTAATGTCCTTAGGACACAGCATCTTTTCAATAGCACCAACTTTAGCTTTATCAACTTCAATACCTCTTTCAAAAAATTTATGCCCCAAGACAATACCTTCATTAACCATAAAGTGGCACTTCTCCCAATTCAAGACAAGATTAGTTTCTTCACATCTCTACAGAACTCGATCAAGGTTGCTTAAGGAATCATCAAAGGAGGTTCTGTAAACGGAGAAATCATCAATGAAAACCTCAACAATATTTTCATAAAAGTCAGAGAATATAGCAATCATATATCTTTGAAAAGTAGTAGGTGCATTGCATAAACCAAAAGGTATACATCTATAAGCAAAGGTATCGAAAGGACAAGTAAAAGTTGTCTTTTCTTGATTCTCTTTTGACACAGGTATTTGAGAGAAACCAGAATAACCATCTAGAAAGCAAAAATGTGTATGTTTGGATAGTCTTTCTAGCATTTGATCAATAAAAGGTAAAGGGTAATGATCCTTTTTAGTTGCTTTATTTAGTTTGTAGAAATCAATTACCATTCTATAACCTATAACAATTCTTTGTGGGATGAATTTATCTTTATCATTAGGAACAACAATAATACCTCCCTTCTTAGGGACACAATGAACAGGGCTTACCCACTGACTATCAGCAACGGGATAAATTATACCTGCCTCCAGAAGCTTCAGTATTTCTTTTCTTACCACTTCTTTCATCTTAGGATTTAACCGTCGTTGGTGATCAACAACTGGTTCCGCGTCTTTCTCCAATTTTATTTTGTGCTGGCAGAGAGTGGGACTAATGCCCTTAAGATCATCAAGAATATATCCAATACCAGCACGGTGCTTCTTCAGAGTTTTCAATAATTTCTTTTCTTCATGCTCTAAAAGGTTGGCACTAATAATAACAGGATATATCTCTTTCTCATCAAGATAAGCATATTTAAGAGTATCAGGTAAAGGTTTAAGCTCAAACACGGGATCACCCTTGGGTGGAGGAGGATCCCCTAGGATTTCAATAGGCAAGTTGTGTTTCAAAATAGGTCCCTGTTTAAAGAATACTTCATCTATTTCCCTTCTTTCATTCATAAACATATCATTTTCATGGTCTAGAAAATATTGCTCTAAAGGATCATTAGGAGGCACGGCAATAGAAGCAAGACCAATAATTTCATCTTTACTAGGGAATTATTTATCATGGGGTTGTCTATGAAACTTAGCAAAATTAAACTCATGAGACATATCCCCTAAACCAACAGAAACAACATCCTTATTGCAGTCTATCTTAGCATTAACAGTATTCAAGAAGGGTCTACCAAAAATAATGGGACAAAAGTCATCTTGTGGGGAACCGAGAACAAGAAAATCGGCAGGATATTTAACTTTCCCACACAAGACTTCAACATCTCTAACAATCCCAATGGGTGAAATAGTGTCTCTATTGGCAAGCTTAATTGTAACATCAATTTCTTCTAACTCAGCAGGTGCAGTATCATGCAAAATTTCTTTGTATAAGGAATGAGGTATTGCACTAGCACCCATATCACATAATCCATGATAGCAATGATCTCCTATTTTAACAGAAATAACAGGCATGACTACAACAGGTCTATGTTTATTTTTAGTACCAGGTCTAGAAATTCTAGCAGCTTCATTACAGAAGTAAATAACATGCCCATCAATATTATCGGCCAAGAGATCTTTAACCATAGCAACACTAGGTTCAACTTTAATTTGCTCAGAGGGAGTAGGTGTTCTAGTATTGCTCTTATGAACCACAGTTGAAGCTTTAGCATGATCCTTTATTCTAACAGGGAAAGGTGGTTTCTCAATATAAGCAGTGGGAACAACAGGATCATTATAAGTGATAGTCTTTTCTTCAACTTTAATAGGTGCAACTACTTTTACTTCAATGGGAGGATTATATTTAAACCACTTCTCCTTAGGGAGATCAACATGAGTAGCAAAGGATTCACAGAAAGAAGCTACTATCTCAGAGTCAAGTCCATATTTAGTGCTAAATTCACGAAAAGCATCGGTATTCATAAAAGATTTAACACAATCAAACTTGGGTGTTATACCTAACTCCTTACCTTCATCGAGGTCCCAATCTTCAGAGTTGCGTTTAATTCTTTCCAATAAATCCCATTTGAATTCAATAGTCTTCATCATAAAAGATCCAGTACAAGAAGTATCGAGCATGGAGCGATTACTAAGAGAAAGCAGAGCATAAAAATTTTGAATAATCATTTATTTTGAGAGCTCATGATTGGGGCATGAATATAACATTGACTTAAGCCTCCCCCAAGCTTGAGCGATGCTTTCTCCTTCGCAAGGCCAAAAATTATATATATAATTACGATCACGATGAACAAGATGCATAGGATAAAACTTCTGATGAAATTCCAATTTCAATCGGTTATAGTTCCATGATCCCATATCATCACATAGCCTGAACCATGTCAATGCCTCTCCCTTCAAAGATAAAGGGAATACCTTCTTCTTGATAACACCCTCGGGCATACCTGCAAGCTTAAATAATCCACAAACTTCATTCACATAGATTAGGTGCAAATCGGGATGCAATGTTCCATCTCCTGTAAAAGGATTAGCTAGCAGTTTCTCTATCATACCCGAAGGAATTTCAAAGTAAACATTTTCAGTAGGTTCAGTAGGTTGAGGAGCAACTCTTTTCTCTACTGGTCGGGGTGAAGATACCCTAAACAAGCCCCTCAAAGGATTATGTTCCACAGTAACAAGTGACAGTAAATTTTAGCACACTATATAATTTTTTCCTTACCAAATTCCACCTACCAAAGGCGCTTCACTCCCCGGAAACGATGCCAGAAAAGATTCTTGATGACCCACAATTGTAGGGGATCTATCGTACTCCTTTCGATAAGTAAGAGTGTCGAACCCAGCGAGGAGCAGAAGGAAATGATAAGCAATTTTCAATAAGGTATTCTCTGCGAGCACTGAAATTATCGGTAACAGATAGTTTTGTGATAAGGTAATTTGTAACATGTAACAAATAGTAAAGGCACATAAGGTGCAGCAAGAAGGCCCAATCCTTTTTGTAGAAAAGGACAAGCCTGGACAAACTCTTATATAAAGGAAAACGCTCCCGAGGACACATGGGAATTATCGTCAAGCTAGTTTTCATCACGTTCATATGATTCGCATTCGGTACTTTGATAATTTGATATGTGGGTGGACCGGTGCTTGTGTACTGTCCTTCCTTGGAAAAGCATCCCACTTATGATTAACCCCTATTGCGAGCATCCGCAACTACAACAGAAATATTAAGGTAAACCTAACCATAGCATGAAACATATGGATCCAAATCAGCCCCTTACGAAGCAACGCATAAACTAGGGTTTAAGCTTCTGTCACTCTAGCAACCCATCATCTACTTATTACTTCCCAATGCCTTCCTCTAGGCCAAAACAATGGTGAAGTGTCATGTAGTCGATGTTCACATGACACCACTAGAGGAGAGACAACATACATCTCATCAAAATATCGAACGAATACCAAATTCACATGACTACTTATAGCAAGACTTCTCCCATGTCCTCAGGAACAAACTTAACTACTCACAAAGCATATTCATGTTCATAATCAGAGGGGTATTAATATGAATAATGGATCTGAACATATGATCTTCCACCAAGTAAACCAACTAGCATCAACTACAAGGAGTGATCAACACTACTAGCAACCCACAGGTACCAATTTGAGGCTTTGGGACAAAGATTGGATACAAGAGATGAACTAGGGTTTGAGATGAGAAGGTGCTGGTGAAGATGTTGATGGAGACTGACCCCCTCCCGATGAGAGGATCGTTGGTGATGACGATGGTGATGATGCCCCCCTCCTGGAGGGAAGTTTCCCCGGCAGAACAGATCCTCCGGAACCCTAGATTGGTTCCACCAAGGTTCCGCCTCGTGGCGGCGCAGTTTCGTCCCGTGAGCTTGCTTATGATTTTTTTCTCGACAAAAGACTCCATATAGACAAAGATGGGCATCAGAGGGCCACTAGGGGGCCAACGAGGTAGGGGGCGCGCCTAGGGGGGTAGGGCGCGCCCCCACCCTCGTGGATGGTAGGTGGGCCCCCTCTGGTACTTCTTTCGCCCAATATTTTCTATATATTCTGAAATGTGCTCCCGTGAAGTTTCAGGACTTTTGGAGTTGTGCAGAATAGGTCTCTAATATTTGCTCCTTTTCCAGCCAGAATTCTAGCTGCCGACATTCTCCCTCTTCATGTAAACCTTGTAAAATAAGAGAGAATAGGCATAAGTATTGTGACATAATGTGTAATAACAGCCCATAATGAAATAAATATCAATATAAAATCATGATGCAAAATGGACGTATCACTGCCCCTCCGTGTCGGCCCGCCCCGCCGGACCGCCCCGCTGCGGCGCCCCACCGCGGAGCCCCGCCGCGGCGCCTCGCCGCCCCGGCCGCTCCACCCCGCCTCACCGCCCCGGTCGCTCCAAGTTGAGACATTTTCGTTTTTTCTGTTTTTTTAGATTTAATTTAATTAGGTTTAGTATAATTTAGTTTAGGTTTTGTTTACTTTAGTTAGTTTACTTTAGGTTTAGTTTAGGTAAAGTTTGTGGTTTAGTTTAGTTTAGTTCAGGGATCTCATTGGAGCTATGATCCTGTGATGGTTCCTTCTCTTTGGGTGTCCACCGCCCGCGCCGATACCCGTCGTTCGCTACGGTTCTAGTTGTATTAGCGATGTTATATGTATGATACTATTCGAGATGTATTAGTGATAATATTCGACGATGTACGGACGCAGGAGATGATGTATTTTTGCTTATTGAATGCATGTTAATTTAGTTTACCCGGGGACGAGCGGGTTAGGGGGTTCCTCGGTGTCGATGGTACCCTAAATAGCAAGTATCGTCAGTGCGAGATACATGTGGCCATCGGTGTAGAATACTACATCCATGTCCCACAAGTGACACAGGGGTCATGCATCCCGCAGCAACAGTACTCGGCGTCGATGGCGGTCGAACACCATTGCGGATTTGTCTGGCAGCCTCAGAGATGACGATTGAAAGCTAAGTGTTGAAACCTGAAACACCCAAACTGACTCAAGTCGGTTTGGTTGTTTGAAATTTCAAAACTTGGCTTTAGTCCTCATCGCAGAGGCTGCCAGACAAATTTGCCAAGGTGTTCGACCGTCATCGGCCACCAGAACTATTGTTGCGGGACGCCAGGCGCCGGCGTCACTTGTGGGACGTGGATCTAGTGTTCAACACCGAATGCCTCATGTATCTTGCACCGGTGGTAGTTGCTATTTAGGGTTCTATCGACGTCGAGGAACCCCTAACCCGCTCGTCCTGTTGTGAATATTTAGTTAGCTTGACGGAAAAAACAATATTGCTATGAAACTCATCTTTCGATTTAAATGTGCAGTTTTTTCGTCGCTGCGAGGGTCTAGTGTTCGACGAGCTCCGCCCCTGTGTTCGTGGTAGCACAAATGACATCTCCTCCCCCCTTGATTTGCTCTGGTCCGGTCTTCGTGCCGATGAAACTTGCTAGCTATAGGTGTCTTCAATCATCAGTATGTGTGACCACTATGCATCTCCCGTTTGGAAGGGTTACATCTATAAATATGCATGCATTTGCATATTTATAACTGTGATTCTTTCGAATTGTCCAATGTTATCCATGGACAGCCCGAGTATGTGTAGATTGGGTTTGCTTTCCGATATGCTCTGCTCCGGATCCAATGCAGAATTTTGTCAAAGCCTCCCTGTTGTTCTCCGGGTACACATCCTCTCTGCTTATTGCCGAGACGTGTATCAGGAGAACAGCGGGGAGGTGCTGCCGAAATTTTGCATCGGATCCGGAGCAGGGCATGGGAAAATGAACCCAATCTACACATACTCGGGTGGGATTAGGACCTATCTTTACCTATTAGCGTCTAGGTTGCATGGACATAATAAAAGTGACAAACTCCATTAACTGATGAATATATACATGTTGATTCATATATATATATATATATATATATATATATATATATATATATATATATATTTCTTATGTGTCCATTAGCTAGGCAAGATGACTGATCGTGCGTGGATGTACACCGGTCACACTAGTCAGAAAGACATGACCACTGAATGGTTAACAAAAACCAAGGAGTTTATGAGAGCCACATTTGCAAATGGTCAGAGGACAACTGTAAGTGCATCTAGTGCCACCCCTAGTTGGTTTTGGAGTATTGACGACAAACCTAGCTGAGGGACTAATGTGTTTGTGAGAATTGCAGGATAACACAGGTAGAAGTCCCTCATTGATTCGGTTTTACTACCAGAGATGACCCCTAAAATGTATGAAGACATTGAAGTCAAAGGTGGTATATGAAGATATTCATATTGAAGACTATGACAAAAGAAGACACGTTATGAAGCGTATGGAGCTCGAAGACGTAGATCTTTCGTAGTTCTTTTTCTTTTGTGTTGAGTCATAGGAACCACCGTACTGTTAAGTGGGGTCCAGGAGAACCAGTCAGAATGACTGAAGTGATGCCTAAACCAAAAACCTATGTCTTCGAGTGAAGACAATGAGAGTGAATCTTGTCCAGAGCCGGACAAGTCAGCTTTGCTTGTAGCCCAAGTAAAGTTGCCATGAGAGTTTGAAATCTGACCGTTGAGACACGTGTCAGTTCCTTAGTGACCCAAGGTCATTTCGGACAAATCAGGTCGGGTTGCCAAGTGGCTATAAATAGCCCACCCCCTACAACCATAAACGGTTGGCTGCTCAGATTTCAGTGCACGGCTTTTGTCGTTTGAGAGCAACCCACCTCGAAGCCTTTGAGATAGAGAATTCCTTGCGAGGATAAAGCCCTAACCACCCAGAGCCAGAGAACATTGGGCATCACTTAAGTCTTCTTGTCTGTGTGATCTGAAGACTTATTACACTTGAGGACTGTGCATCCCCAAACGGTTAGGCGTCGCGTTCAGAGCATCCAAGAGACATTGTGGATTGCCAGTGAACGAAGTCTGTGAAGGTTTGGGAGTCTACCTTGAAGACTTACCAAAGTGATTGGGCAAGGACTAAGTGACCTTAGCTCAAGGAGAATACGGTGAGGACTTGGTGTCCTGAGCTGCGTGTTCAGGACTGGGTGTCCGGGACTGTGTGTCCTAAGGTTTAAATACCTAGCCGCTCCAACCAGACGTACAGTTGTCACAGCAACTGGAACTGGTCCAACACATCATTGTCTTCAACGAGTCACTGGTTTCATCTTCACTTCCTTTACTTACTGATCACTCATTGTGAAGTCCGCGTGTCTGTTCTATCTTTTGTCTTCACAACATGAGTGTATGATCTGTTTGGCTTCATAGTATCTTCCTAACTGATCCTTGTTACACTACAGCTATTTGTCACTGTGCTTTCACTCTGTTGATACTTGACCATGGATTGCCTAGTGTAGTCTAACTTCCGCTGCATAGTAATAGGCATATCTCTACTGTTTGTCTTCATAACTTCCACATTTTGAAGACTTTCATAAAAATCGCCTATTCACCCCCCCCCCCCTCTAGTCGATATAACGCACTTTCAATTGGTACCAGAGCAAGGTGCTCCCTTGTTCTGTGTGATTCGGTTTAACCACCTGGAGTTTTAGCTATGTCGACTGCAGGGATAATCAAAGTCTCCGCTGCGTGCCCCGTCTTCGATGGAACTGAATATCCCTACTGGAAGAATAAGATGCACATGCATTTTGAAGCCATTGACGTCGACCTATGGTATGTCGTCGAGAACGGCGTTCCCAAGGCTGGAGAAGGTGTCACTGCTGCTGATGTCAAGAAGTTCACTCAACTGGACTCTACTGCCAAGAATATCATCTGCGGTCATCTGACCAAAGGACAGTATGGCCGTGTGAGTGCCTTGAAGACATCCAAGCTGGTCTGGGACTGGCTCTCCAAGGTCAATGAAGGCATCTCAACCCAGAGAGATCAAAGAATTAGTGTCCTTCGCAATCTCTTCAACCGCTTCAAGCGAAATGACAATGAGAATGTCCAGCACACATTTGACAGACTCACTAACATCACAAATGAGCTTCAAGCCCTCGGCGCTACTGAGATCACCAAACATGAAGTCGTCAAGACGCTGCTGAGATCACTTGATAGTTCGTTTGACATCCTAGCCCTGATGATTCAAGAACGTCCTGATTTCAAGACACTCGATCCATCTGACATACTTGAGAGGCTCAACACACATGAGTTTCAGCTTTCTGAGAAAAGAAATATCTACGGTCCAAACTATGGGCGAACTCGTGCCTTGAAGGCAAAAGTTGTTTCCTCATCTGAAGAAGAATCTGACAGCAGTTCTGATGATCCTAAAGACATTGGAAGGGAACTTGCAATGCTTGTGAAGAAGTTCCAAAAGTTCACCAAGAAGAAAGGCTTCAGAAAGTCTTCACGATCAAGCTCAAGGAATGATGAAGCTTCTGCTCATGACTACAAGAAGAAAACATGCCACAAGTGCAAGAAAACTGGACACTTCATCACTGAGTGTCCACAGTGGGACAATGAGAACAGAAGGAAGAAGAAGAGCAAGGAATATGACTCTGACGACAAGAAGAAGAAGAAATACTCAAAGTCTTCTTCCAAGTCTTCCTCAAAGTCTTCATCACACAAGAAGAGCTCATCTGGCAAGGCACGTGCGTTTGTTGGCAAGGAAATGGATTCTGAGGAGGAATCCGCGTCTGAGGAGGTAGAGGTGGAGTCTGAGGAGGTGTCTGATTCTGGCATTGCAAGTCTGGCTACAGCATACGTCAAAGTCCATCTTCAACACTGAAGAGAATGATTTCATCACCGACACCGATGCAAATGACAAGGACGACTCCACTCCTACCTACTGCTTCATGGCACGCGGTGCCAAGGTAAACACACGCACTACTCGCTATCAAACATCCAGTGACGATGACTCTGATTGTGATTCAAAACCCAGTTACAAAACACTTGCTAAAATTGCAACTGAACAACAAAAGGCCATGGAACATATTCAAAAACTGTTAGACAGAAGCGATGATCTGTTGGGTGCTGAAATGACTCGATCTGAATCCTTAATTGAAGACATAAAAAATCTTCACGTTAAGTATCAGGAACTTGAAGATCGTCTTGATACTCTCTCAACAACTCATGAAAAGCTTTCCTATGATTATCTTCAAAGGAAGCAAGAACTTGAGAAATTGAGAGCGGCTCATGAAGATCTTCAAAAGGAAAACGAATCACTTCGCGCCGAACAGATCAGTTCCGCTCAGGAAGGATTTGAACCACCATGTCTTAAATGCATTGAGCGTGATAATGCTACTTCTGTTGCTGAATGTTCCACTGCTACTGTTGTTGTAATATCTTCAACTGTTGATGTGGTAACTAACCCCTCTGCTGAGGATACCACTGCTATTGCTGATGAGAATGCTAGGTTGAAGACATTGCTTGAAACAGGGATGTACAAAAGTCTTAAAGGACATCAGACATTATGTGATGTCCTCAAGAAGCAGATTCTGAACTGAAACCCTAGGAAAGAGGGTGTTAGGTTCATAAGGAAAATAAATGCAGATGGCTCTTACTGGAAACCTGAGCAGTACCCCAAAACCAAGTGGGTTGCTGCAAAGGAACCTTCAGCAGATCCATCCAATTTATCTGGCTTCACTTGTGCTAACCCCATTATCATTGATGAATCCTTTGATGCAAACTATATACTGTTTAAGAATCATAATGGTGAAGTGTTTGCCAGGTACATTGGTACTAACTGCAGGAATGGACCGCCTATGAAGAAGATCTGGGTTCCGAAAAAGTGTCTGGAAAATCTCCATGTGAGTGTCTTCATGACACCTCACTTGAAGAAGACAAACCTCAGACCAAAGGCTTCATACGGTCCAAAGGCTTCATACAAACAGAGGACTCACCTGAGTCACACTAACGCAAATGTTTTGCAGGGAAACCATACTCAGGCATATGTATATGAGAGCGGTTCATCAAACCGTCATGTTCATATGACCAAAAATTATTCTGCTTATTCTTATGAGTACTATTGTCCACCTGCAAGACTGTTTGCTAAGGCTTCAAAGCCAAAATTCTCAGATGTTGCACTTAGACTTATTGCTTCTAAGCCACCCTTGAAGAAGTGGGTGGTTAAGAAGGCTTAACTCTCTTTTGCAGGGAAAGGTCTCCAGCAGAAAACCAAAATCTTCTGACGCTATTGCTGGGGACCTTAAAAATCTTATAGGGCGCCAGATAAAATGCCCGAATGGCATCATTATGTACTTCGTTCCTGAATCGCATGCTACTCTCCCTATTAGTCCTAATCTGGATCTAAGTTTTCATAACTCACTGGTTCGTCAAATGTTTTTGCTTCACAATTCTCTTCGTGAAGCCTATCCCCCGAACCGCACTGTAGGGTACGACACCAGCGTCTTCAAAGTCTTCAGAATGGATTATTGACAGTGGATGTACAAATCACATGACTGGCAAAAGAAGCCTTCTTATGAACTCAACCTTACGTCCATCCGACAAGACCACATCACATTTGCTGACACTGGTAAAACTAAGGTATTGGGTCTAGGTAGAGTTGCAATCTCAAAGGATCAACACATGGATAAAGTCATGCTTGTTGAATCCCTTGGCTTCAACTTAATGTCTATCTCAATGCTCTGCGATTTGAACATGATCGTAATGTTTGGAAAATATCGTTGTCTTGTACTAATGGAATCTGACAAGTCTCTAGTGTTTGAAGGGTATCGAAAAGATGATCTGTATGTGGTAGATTTCTCAGCAGGGCCACAACTTGCAGTATGTCTTCTTGCAAAAGCTTCAGAATGCTGGCTTTGGCATCGTAGGCTTGGGCATGCTGGCATGAGGAACCTCCACACCCTTGCGAAGAAGAAGCATGTCATAGGCATCGAGGGCGTCAGTTCAAGAAAGATCACTTATGCGGTGCTTGTGAAGCAGGGAAGATGACGAGGGCAAAACATCCCTCGAAGACAATCATGACCACTACTCGACCCTTCGAACTGCTTCACATGGATCTTTTCGGTCCCACTCATTACTCAACTTTTACTACTACTGCTTGCCTCTATGGCTTCGTCATTGTTGATGATTACTCTAGATATACTTGGGTGCACATAATCCTTTACAAGACTGAAGTGCAGGATGTCTTCAGATGCTTCGCCAATCATGCTACGAACAATTTTGGCGCCAAGATAAAGCACATCAGAAGTGACAATGGGACTGAATTCAAGAACACTGGCCTTGATACATATCTTGATACCTTGGGCATGACACATGAATTCTCAGCTCCGTACACGCCACAACAGAATGGCGTCGTCGAACGCAAGAACAGAACACTCATTGAGATGGCCAGAACGATGCTAGATGAATACAAAACTCCAAGAAAATTCTGGACTGAAGCCATTGACACTGCATGCCATACAATCAATCGTGTTTATCTTCACAAGCTTCTGAACAAGACATCTTATGAGCTCCTTACTAGCAAAAAGCCTAATGTCAGTTACTTCAGAGTATTTGGCGCAAGGTGCTGGATCAAGGACCCACATCACACCTCAAAATTTGCACCAAAAGCACATGAGGGTTTTATGCTTGGATATGGAAAGGATTCGCACTCCTACAGAGTCTTCAATCTCTTTCATTACAAAGTGGTTGAAACAATGGATGTGCGGTTCGATGAGACAAATGGTTCACAAAGAGAGCAACTGCCAAATGTGCTAGATGAGATTCCAGCTAGTGAATCAATCAAGCTAACGGGAACTGGAGAGATTATACCTTCTGAAGCTCATCCTGAAGAAGAACTTATCATCTCAGCACCTGATCAACATGAAGACAATGCTCAGCCTGAAGACATTCCTCCCAACAACAACACAGATCAGCAAGAGCAAAGTCTTCACCCTGTACATCCTCGCGTTGCCAATGAAGTGCAGATTGAAAGAATAATTGATAGCATCAATGCACCTGGTCCACTCACGCGTTCAAGGGCAACTCAGCTAGCAAATTTCTGTGGGCACTTCGCATTCGTCTCAATATCAGAACCCAAGAAAGTTGAAGAAGCCTTCGTGGAACCTGAATGGATTCAAGCTATGCAAGAAGAGCTTCAACAGTTTGAGCTGAATAATGTATGGGAACTGGTTAAGCGTCCTAATCCACGGAAGCACAACATAATAGGCACCAAATGGATATACCGCAACAAGCAAGATGAGCATGGTCAAGTTGTCAGAAACAAAGCTCGTCTTGTTGCTCAAGGATATACTCAAGTGGAGGGCATTGACTTCGATGAAACATTTGCTCCTGTGGCTAGGCTTGAAGCCATACGCATACTGCTGGCCTATGCAAATCATCATAACATACTTCTATATCAAATGGATGTGAAAAGTGCATTTCTCAATGGCAAGATTGAAGAAGAAGTGTATGTTGCACAACCGCCTGGCTTTGAAAATCCAAAACATCCTGACATGGTATACAAGCTCAACAAGGCACTGTATGGCCTCAAACAAGCCCCTAGGGCCTGGTATGACACACTCAAATATTTCCTGAAGAGCAAAGGCTTTATACCTGGTTCCCTCGATCCCACTCTTTTCACGAAGACATATGATGGTGAACTGTTTGTGTGCCAAATATATGTGGATGACATTATCTTCGGCTGCACAAATCAGAAGTACAGTGAAGAGTTTGGATATATGATGCAAGAACAATATCAGATGTCCATGATGGGGGAGCTGAAGTTCTTCCTTGGTCTTCAAATACGACAACAACGCAATGGCATCTTCATATCTCAAGAGAAGTATCTCAAAGATTGCCTGAAGAAGTTCGGTATGCAAGACTGCAAGGCCTTCACAACACCAATGCCAGCCAAACATCATCTGGGTCCTGACGACAATGGTAAAGAGTTCGATCGAAAGGTATACTGCTCCATCATTGGTTCTTTACTTTATCTATGTGCATCTAGGCCAGATATTATGCTTAGTGTTTGCATGTGTGCTCGATTTCAAGCGGCACCAAAGGAGTCGCATCACTTAGCTGTGAAGCGAATTCTTCGATATTTGGCTCACACCCCAACTCTAGGATTATGGTATCCAAAGGGCTCAGAGTTTGATTTGGTTGGATTCTCAGATGCTGATTATGCTGGTGACAAAGTTGATCGCAAGTCTACATCAGGCACATGTCACTTTCTGGGACGATCACTTGTATGTTGGTCTTCAAAGAAGCAGAATTGTGTATCTCTCTCCACTGCTGAATCTGAATACATTGCTACTGGATCTTGCTGCGCTCAACTTCTGTGGATGAAGCAAACACTCAAGGACTATGGCATTCATCTGAAGCAAGTGCCACTGTACTGCGACAACGAAAGCGCCATCAAGATTGCCAACAACCCAGTTCAGCACTCGAAGACAAAGCACATTGAAATTCGTCATCACTTTCTCAGAGATCATGTTGTGAAGGAAGATATTGATATCATACATGTCAACACTGAAGAGCAATTGGCAGATATCTTCACCAAGCCCTTGGATGAGAAGAGGTTTTGCAAGTTACAGTGTGAGCTAAATATCCTGGAATCTTCAAATGTCATGTGATCAGGCACACATCCTAACCCTTATGCATATTGATGACTTAGATGTGCAACACACGAAGTGAAGTATATCTTCAATCAATGAAGACATACATTCTAAGTGTGAATACATTAATGTGGAATTTGACTTCGGAGCGCCACGATAATTGTGCGCCGTGTCTGGGTCTAATACTTCCTGTACGGTGGGTAACGCCACCACCAAACGTTCCATTTTGAAGTGTTTCTCTCATGGCGTTACCTTGCAATGTCTTCACATTTGGTTTGGCTTCGAACATATTTTAATGATTATCATCACTACGTTGATTATAGAGATATATATATACTAGTGTTATGTCCTCTACAGCATTCACTTATAGCTATGTCTTTGTGTTGAATCTTTTGAACTAAGTGAATGTGATCAGACCCCAAACTTCTCTATGCTTTCTATCTCAAACTCTATCTCGCTAAGTCATATGCATTCATTGAAACTGTCGAATGTCTTCACTGCGTCCTTGTCAGCAAAAGATATAGAGACAACCATAAAGTCCGTTTTCAATGCTCATTCCTCCACATAAAATCTGGAGAAGCAGGAACGACCGCCCGACATTCCAGGTGTGCGTGGGACGTGGAACAAACCCCAAACTTCCGCAAACTGGCCACGCGTTCCTCAGATGCGAATCGCTAGGGGCACCTATGTAATAGCACAGTGCCGCCCCTGTGCCTATAAATTCACACTTACCGTGGTCATTATCTCCTTCTTCCACCCTCGCACGAACCCTAGCACCACCGCTAGCTCTCCACGACACCGGCGACGAAGCGCTTCGCTGCCGCAACTTCTCCGACGCCGTCTTCACGCCGATCACGGACATCGTCCTCTCCGCCGTCGCCGTAGGTGTCTTCTGTCGCCAAGTTAGGGCACGGAGGATTGAACTGCTCGGCATCATCTCCCACTCCGTCTAGCAGTTCCAAGTGTGGTAAATAAAACTTCTTTTTACAGCCCCTGTTGATCTCATGGTTCTGTCACTTTCTACCATAAGAAGTTTCTCTTCACACAAGTTAGATCTCTCAATCTGCATCTCATAACATGCCTAGTATATTCACTTGTGCTTCATGAAGTAGTTAGATTCCTCACTTGTACTGATCTATGGGTTCGTACAAATTTGGAACCAACTTCTTATCTATGAGTGAATGTCTTTGCACGATGAGGTCAATGTCTTCTAAACTGATTAATCTTCAACACCTTCTGAGAATGCATATGACCTCTTCCCCTTCCCTCGCACCTTAATGCTGTCACAGGTACATGTCCGTGGGAGAATCCTTCGGTTCTCATAGTCTGCATTCATTTGCAGAATTCCTACAACATCACATAAATTCTCCTGAAGCCAGTTCCTGTTGGTCCAGCAAAAGAAAGCCTTTGAAGCCTTTGAAAGTTTTGAAGCCTTTCAAGTTAAAGTTTATGGCTTCAGAAGCAGCAGCAAGGAAGGAGGGCAGACAGCGATGTGGAGGAACTTCCAAAGATCTGCCTGAAGACCTGGCAGAAATGTATAAAACAGATCCTGAAGAGAATTATGGGTAGCGCAAGACCCGAATCCAATGGATTCGACGCTACTGGGCAGAACAATGGTTCAAATACCGCTTCACAACCCAAGAGTATGCTGAGAGAAGTGCCATCAAAAGACCGTGGGGAGACATCTTATACAAGAACCTTGTACCCAGGTCCAGAGATGAAGCTATTGCCCAAAGCTTCTATCCATGCATGGTTCGTGGGCCACAGCCTGATGATGCACATCCGTCGTCACTACTCTGGTGTCGTGACGACGATCTGTTCAAGCGCAACTTCCAGTTTGCCCAACAATCAGCGAAGTAGAACAAGAAGAAATTTGGGTTAGACTTCAACCCTGGTCCCTCCGCACCAAGGGCAGATGGCACACGCAACGCAGAACCCAATATCATCGGTCTGTATGCCAACCTTGAGGGCCTCATCACCCGCATCTTAGTCCAAGGGACTGCCGTGAATGACCCTCCAGCTGACTCTGAGTCTGATGAAGCTCCTGCTGTGCCGAAGCCGAAGCAGTCGAAGAAGCCAAAAGCTTCGAAGCCGGCCCCTTCACCACAAGTCTCAAGGGCGAAGCCATTGGCAACTGCACCTCCTGAAGACAGTGTGCAGTCTGAAGATGTATCCCGTGTCCCCAAGCCCCAGAAGGCCAAAATGCCTCAGCCACACACCGGCAAAGAGCTCATAGCTACTGACATTCTGCGCAGCGAAGCCATTGATCTGTCAAGTGATGAAGATCTTGGAGATGACGCTCTCAAGCAGCTCATCAAGAACAAAGAAGAAGCTGAAATCTTCAACAATTTGCCTCTCTTTGATGTCGCCATCATCCACAACTTCATCGACGAATGGTTTGCCACACCAAACATTAGCTTTGATGATCTGCAGCTGCCCATTGGCCTCAGCGTCGCCTTCCAAGGCGCTATTGCTTCAGAACTTGCAATTGCCCAGCGCATTGTTGAACTGAAGTAGAAAATTGATCATGAAAAGGCTCAGTTCAAGAAGCATATGGCCAAGCTCAGCGTACAAGAAGTGAAGAGCTTCAAGATCATATTGCACAAACTAAAGGAAAACTTTCTGAAGAAGCGTGCAGAAGCTCAAGGTTCGCGGGAGCGAATGAAGACTCTTGCAAACAGATGTGTGCAGGCCTACAATGAGGACGAGAAGCGCAAGGCACTTGGGCGTCCTAGCATCGACCCCAAGATGGCCGCGAAGAAGAAGAAGAAGCCTGCTATGGCTGAACCAGAGGCACCAAGGCAAGAAGCAGTTCCAATTGTCTTCCCAACTACAACGACTGGCTCGAAGCCAAAGAGCCGGTCAACCGCTTCAGAGGTCAAGAAGACATGAACTGCGGAGGCTGAAGCTAGGAAGCGGAAACACTCTGAAGCCTCTCCTTCTGCCCCCACTCAGAAGAAGCGAAAGATCAAGAAAGCTCGGGCTGCTCCCACAAAGCCCTTGATGGTTGTACCCCTTTCTGTCGTCTATCCTGACGCAGAACGACAACTGACAGTTCATGAGCCTGCTTCCACAGAGGCTCCTGAAGCTGAAGACATACCAGTAGCCGACCCCATCGCTGCTGAAGACATTGGTCATCAGGACAATGTACAAGATGATGCAGCCCTTCCTTAGTATGAACACAGCAAACTCATCAGCATTGGTCGTCCTCTGACGCCAATTGCACAAGATGCGTCATGGGCGGATCGCCCTCAAGAGGAAGAAGACAATGAGGCCCAGCCCACTCCAACCCCACAGGCGTCGTCTGCATTCCGCAGGCTTCGCAAAGGTCCAAGGCCTCAAGTCTATGCTGAAGACATTTCGGCTGCATCAGCCGTAGAAGAAGCACCACAAGAGCCCACTCCTATGCTCCACCAAGAAGCAGTTCTCCAGGAGAACGTGCTTGTGACCGATCCTCCAGCTAGTCAAGCGGAGGCTGAAAATATTGAGGCTGCCACAACCAACACTGAAGCCAATGTGGAGCCCTCCCCACCAAAAGCTTCAGAAGACAGCGAAGCTACTGATCCAGACACTTCTGTTCCTGAGTCTGTTGTAGGTCCTCAATGTGATTACCATGTTGAGCACAGGCCTCATGTCCAGAAGCCAGTCCCACGGCTGCCGAGGTTCCCAGGTCCTGCATCAGCACCTAGATCCTTTAACATCAACAGCTTCAAGGCAGATAATACGTTCTTCAACAGCTCCAAGAACCCCTATTCAAGGGAAAGGATTTCATCAGATAGGTTCTGGAGCTATCCTCAGCGCAGCTACTATTCATGCATCCTATACAACCAAGGTCGCATCTTCCCACACAAGCGCCTTGATGTTGAAGCTATTGCTGGTCTGCCCTGTCTAGAGGAAGCATTGGATTGCTTCAAGCAAGTGGGTCTGCTGCAGTTTGTAACTGATGAAGAGCACTGGAATGAAGAGCTTCTACTGCAATTCTATGCCACCCTCCACATCAAAGGATACAACAGAGATCCGAAGACTTGGGCCCTGGAGTGGATGACCGGCAATGTCCATCACGAAGCCAATGCATTTGATATCATTGAGCTCACCGGCCTGCCCACTCCTGGCGAATTCTTCGAGGAAGGCTGTCCACTGCACACTGAAGCTCTTGAGAGCATATTCCAGAGGCCTGAACCGAATATGAGTCAGATGCTCTCAATGATGAAGCCATTGCCCCATGATGCTCCTTATCCAACAGAGTTCTTCGTTGAAGACTTTGAGTACCTGCCCAGAACCATCTATCACATTATCCGGCGGACTCTCTGGCCTATCAAAGGGCACTCTCCAAATGCCAAGATCGAGGGTGCAATGAAGACTCTGCTGTTTTGTATCCTTCATGGCAAATGCTTCAACGCACAGGACTTCTCCATACGTCAACTAGCTGCATCAGGCTCAGATTTACTTGGTTTGAAGTTCTATGCTCCTTGGGTAATGAGACTGATCAAGCTTCACTCTACGATCTCATATCAGCCCTCAGCCCGCAACCATCGGATCTTCTTGCCAGATGTGGATACCTCTGCTGAAGCTATATATCCTGAGCCTGCCAAGCAACCTTTGAGTCTTTAGAATGCAGAACACCAGAGCTTCACTCAGAACGTTGAAGGTGTTGAAGCCATCTCCAGGGTGTATCCTTTGGCTGGCACTACACGTGCACCACACCCTGCTTCAACTGAAGCCACTGACAGTGCAACTGCTTCAAGACCCAAGAAGCGCGCTCGTGTTCTCAATGACCGAGAGCTTCTTGTGGCCCTTCATAAAAAACAAGATAGGCATCATGACTGGATAAAGCGTCAGATGAAAAGCCTCTTGGTGGATGTTAATCGTCTTCGAAATCTTGCCACCAAGAATGCTTTCGTTACCCATGAAACCTGTCGTCGTACATGGAAAGGGATATCAATGATGTGTACTGAAGCTGAACTTGAAGAGGATGGCTTCACTGAGCGATTCAAGTTTGACACCACACCTCCTAGAAGGGCTGTGATGCGAAGCACACCATCATTTGAAGACTCTGAGTTTTCTTCATCTGCTGCCACAGTCACTGCCAGAATCATTGATGAAGAAGACGATGCTACCTCACCGCCACCTGCTTCAGCACCTCCAAGCTCTTCTGCACCGCCAAACACCTCCAACGACCCTGCTGCTCCTGGGAACGAGTAGACGCTCTATGTCTTCAAACCTTTCTGGTCCTTGCTGACAAAAGGGGGAGAAGCATATGGGTTGATAGTCTTCAAGCGGGTCCATATGGGCGGGTGCTTTATGTTTTGTTATATTTTGCTTCGTGCTTACAACTCTCGTTTTACATTTGGTTCTTATGAGTTGTAACACTTAAACCAGATGGTCGTCTACTACTTGTTTGCCACCCTGTTTTGCGAAGATAAATTCCGCATGTGCGACGATAAATTCCGCACTTATCTCATTCTGCAGACGTCCATTTTCCATTATGCATGTCATTATCTTCATATTCCTTCACATGCATAGTGGATTGTCATCATAAGTTGAAGTGGATCTCCACAAGTACATCTTGCCATGTGCATTTGCATTCCAAAGGCAAATTACTTATATGCACATCTTCAGGGGGAGCCCTTGCAACTTATGAAGACAATTCCCTTACAAATTTCACAGATTATATTCCCCGTTGAAAACTTCAACTAGTTTGTCATCAATCACCAAAAAGGGGGAGATTGTAAGTGCATCTAATGCCACCCCTAGTTGGTTTTGGAGTATTGACGACAAACCTAGCTGAGGGACTAATGTGTTTGTGAGAATTGCAGGATAACACATGTAGAAGTCCCTCATTGATTCGGTTTTACTACCAGAGATGACCCCTAAAATGTATGAAGACATTGAAGTCAAAGGTGGTATATGAAGATATTCATATTGAAGACTATGACAAAAGAAGACACGTTATGAAGCCTGTAAGTGCATCTAGTGCCACCCCTAGTTGGTTTTGGAGTATTGACGACAAACCTAGTTGAGGGACTAATGTGTTTGTGAGAATTGCAGGAAAACATAGGTAGAAGTCCCTCATTGATTCGGTTTTACTACCAGAGATGACCCCTAAAAATGTACGAAGACATTGAAGACAAAGGTGGTATATGAAGATATTCACATTGAAGACTATGACAAAGGAAGACACGTTATGAAGCCTATGGAGCTCGAAGACTTAGATCTTTCGTAGTTCCTTTTCTTTTGTGTTGAGTCATAGGAACCACCGTACTGTTAAGTGGGGTCCAAGAGAACCAGTCAGAATGACTGAAGTGATGCCTAAATCAAAAACCTATGTCTTTGAGCGAAGACAATGAGAGCGAATCTTGTCCAGAGCCGGACAAGTCAGCTTTGCTTGTAGCCCAAGTAAAGTTGCCATGAGAGTTTGAAATCTGACCGTTGCGACACGTGTCAGTTCCTTAGTGACCCAGGGTCATTTCGGACAAATTAGGTCGGGTTGCCAAGTGGCTATAAATAGCCCACCTCCACAACCATAAACGGTTGGCTGCTCAGATTTCAGTGCACGGCTTTTGTCGTTTGGGAGCAACCCACCTCGAAGCCTTTCAGAGAAAATTCCTAGTAAGGAGAAAAGCCCTAACCACCCAGAGCCAGAGCAAATTGGGCATCACTTAGGTCTTCTTGTCTGTGTGATCTGAAGACTTATTACACTTGAGGACTGTGAATCCTCCAAATGGTTAGGCGTCGCGTTCAGAGCATCCAAGAGACATTGTGGATTGCCAGTGAATGATGTTTGTGAAGGTTTGGGAGTCTACCTTGAAGACTTACCAGAGTGATTGGGCGAGGACTAAGTGACCTTAGCTCAAGGAGAATACGGTGAGGACTTGGTGTCCTGAACTGTGTGTTCAGGACTGGGTGTCCGGGACTGTGTGTCCTAAGGTTTAAATACCTAGCCGCTCCAACCAGACGTACAGTTGTCACAGCAACTGGAACTGGTCCAACATATCATTGTCTTCAACGAGTCACTGGTTTCATCTTCACTTCCTTTTCTTACTGTTACTCATTGAGAAGACATTGCATGCTTGCTTTATCTTTTGTCTTCACAACATGAATGTATGATTTGTTTGGCTTCATAACTTCTTCCTACCTGATCCTTATTACACTGCAGCTGTTTGTCGTCGTGCTTTCACTCTATAGAATACTTGACCATGGCTGGCCTAGTGTAATCTAACTTCCGTTGCATAGTAATAGGCATAATCTTTGCTGTTTGTCTTCATAACTTCCACGTTTTGAAGACTTTCATAAAAATCGCCTATTCTTCCCCCCTCTAGTCGATATAACACACTTTCAATTGGTATCAGAGCAAGGTGCTCCCTTGTTCTATGTGATTCGGTTTAACCACCTGGAGTTTTAGCTATGTCGACTGCAGGGATAATCAAAGTCTCCGCTGCGTGCCCCGTCTTTGATGGAACTGAATATCCCTACTGGAAGAATAAGATGCGCATGCATCTTGAAGCCATTGACGTCGACCTATGGTATGTCGTCGAGAACGGCGTTCCCAAGGCTGGAGAAGGTGTCACTGCTACTGATGTCAAGAAGTTCACTCAACTGGACTCTACTGCCAAAAATATCATCTGTGGTCATCTGACAAAAGGACAGTATGGCCGTGTGAGTGCTTTGAAGACATCCAAGCTGGTCTGGGACTGGCTCTCCAAGGTCAATGAAGGCGTCTCAACCCAGAGAGATCAAAGAATCAGTGTTCTTCGCAACCTCTTCAACCGCTTCAAGCGAAATGACAATGAGAATGTCCAGTACACATTTGACCGGCTCACTGACATCACAAATGAGCTTCAAGCCCTCGGCGCCACTGAGATCACCAAACATGAAATCGTCAAGACGCTACTGAGATCACTTGATAGTTCGTTTGACATCCTGGCCCTGATGATTCAAGAACGTCATGATTTCAAGACACTCGATCCGTCTGACATACTTGAGAGGCTCAACACACATGAGTTTCAGCTTTCTGAGAAAAGAGATATCTACGGTCCAAACTATGGGCAACCTCGTGCCTTGAAGGCAAAAGCTGTTTCCTCATCTGAAGAAGAATCTGACTGCAGTTCTGATGATCCCGAAGACATTGGAAGAGAACTTGCAATGCTAGTGAAGAAGTTCCAAAAATTCACCAAGAAGAAAGGCTTCAGAAAATCTTCACGATCAAGCTCAAGAATTGATGAAGCTTCTGCTCATGACTACAAGAAGAAAACATGTCACAAGTGCAAGAAAACTGGACACTTCATCTCTGAGTGTCCACAGTGGGACAATGAGAACAGAAGGAAGAAGAAGAGCAAGGAATATGATTCTGACGACAAGCAGAAGAAGAAATACTCAAAGTCTTCTTCCAAGTCTTCCTCAAAGTCTTCATCACGCAAGAAGAGCTCATCTGTCAAGGCACGTGCGTTTGTTGGGAAGGAAATGGATTCAGAGGAGGAGTCTGCATCTGAGGAGGCAGAGGTGGAGTCTGAGGAGGAGTCTGATTCTGGCATTGCGAGTCTGGCTACAGCATACGTCGCCAAGTCCATCTTCAACACTGAAGACAATGACTGCATCACCGACACCGATGCAAATGACAAGAACGACTCCACTCCTACATACTGCTTCATGGCACGCGGTGCCAAGGTAAACACACGCACTACTCGCTATCAAACATCTAGTGACGATGACTCTGACTGTGACTCAAAACCAGGCTACAAAACACTTGCTAAAATTGCAACTGAACAACAGAAAGCTATGGAACATATTCAAAAACTGTTAGACAGAAGCGATGATCTGTTGGGTGCTGAAATGACTCGATCTGAGTCCTTAATTGAAGACATAAAAAACCTTCACATTAAGTATCAGGAACTTGAAGATCGTCTTGATACTCTCTGAACAACTCATGAAAAGCTTTCCTATGATTATCTTCAAAGGAAGCAAGAACTTGAGAAATTGAGAACGGCTCATGAAGATCTTCAAAAGGAAAACGAGTCACTTCGCGCCGAACAGATCAGTCCCGCTCAGGAAGGATTTGAACCACCATGTCTTAAATGCATTGAGCGTGATAATGCTACTTCTGTTGCTGAATGTTCCACTGCTACTGCTGTTCCAATATCTTCAACTGTTGATGTGATAACTAACCCCTCTGCTGAGGATACCACTGCTATTGCTGATGAGAATGCTAGGTTGAAGACATTGCTTGAAACAGGGATGTACAAAAGTCTTAAAGGACATCAGACATTATGTGATGTCCTCAAGAAGCAGATTCTGAACCGAAACCCCAGGAAAGAGGGTGTTGGGTTCATGAGGAAAATAAACGCAGATGGCTCTTATTGGAAACCTAAGCAGTACCCCAAAACCACATGGGTTGCTGCAAAGGAACCTTCAGCAGATCCATCCAATTTATCTTGCTTCACTTGTGCTAACCCCATTATCATTGATGAACCCTCTGATGCAAACTATAAATTGTTTAAGAATCAGAATGGTGAAGTGTTTGCCAGGTACATTGGTACTAACTGCAGGAATGGACCGCCTATGAAGAAGATCTGGGTTCCGAAAAAGTGTCTGGAAAATCTTCCTGTGAATGTCTTCATGACACCTCACTTGAAGAAGACAAACCTCAGACCAAAGGCTTCATACGGTCCAAAGGCTTCATACAAACAGAGGACTCACCTGAGTCACACTAACGCAAATGTTTTCAGGGAAACCATACTCAGGCATCCGAATATGAGAGCGGTTCTTCGAACCGTCATGTTCATATGACCAAAAATTATTCTGCTAATTCCTATGAGTATTATTGTCCACCTGCTAGACTGTTTGCTAAGGCTTCAAAGCCAAAATTCTCAGATGTTGCACTTAGACTTATAGCTTCTAAGCCACCCTTGAAGATGTGGGTGGTTAAGAAATCTTAACTCTCTTTTGCAGGGAAAGGTCTCCAGCACAAAAACAAAATCTTCTGATGCTATAGCTGGGGACCTTAAAAATCTTGTTGGGCGCAAGATAAAATGCCCGAATGGCATCATTATGTACTTTGTTCCTGAATCGCATGCTACTCTCCCTATTAGTCCTAATATGGATCTAAGTTTTCATAACCCACTGGTTCGTCAAATGTTTTTGCTTCACAATTCTCTTCGTGAAGCCTATCCCCCTAACTGCACTGTAGGGTACGACACCAGCGACTTCAAAGTCTTCAGAATGGATTATTGACAGTGGGTGTACAAATCACATGACTGGCAAAAGAAGCCTTCTTATGGACTCAACCTTACGTCCATCCGACAAGAGCCACATCACATTTGCTGACACTGGTAAAAGTAAGGTATTGGGTCTAGGTAGAGTTGCAATCTCAAAGGATCAACACATGGATAAAGTCATGCTTGTTGAATCCCTTGGCTTCAACTTAATGTCTGTCTCAATGCTTTGCGATTTGAACATGATCGTAATGTTTGGAAAATATCGTTGCCTAGTACTAATGGAATCTGACAAGTCTCTAGTGTTTGAAGGGTATCGGAAAGGTGATTTGTACGTGGTAGATTTCTCAGCAGGACCAGAACTTGCAGTATGTCTTCTTGCAAAAGCTTCAGAATGTTGGCTTTGGCATCGAAGGCTTGGGCATGCTGGCATGAGGAACCTCCACACTCTTGCGAAGAAGAAGCATGTCATAGGCATCGAGGGCGTCAAGTTCAAGAAAGATCACTTATGCGGTGCCTGTGAAGCAGGGAAGATGACAAGAGCAAAACATCCTTCGAAGACAATCATGACTACTACTCAACCCTTCGAACTGCTCCACATGGATCTTTTCGGTCCCACTCACTACTCAACTTTTACTACCACTGCTTGCCTCTATGGCTTCGTGATTGTTGATGATTACTCTAGATATACTTGGGTGCACATAATCCTTTACAAGACTGAAGTGCAGGATGTCTTCAGACGCTTCGCAAATCGACCTATGAACAATTTTGGCGCCAAGATAAAGCACATCAGAAGTGACAATGGCACTGAATTCAAGAACACTGGCCTTGATACATATCTTGATACCTTGGGCATCACACATGAATTCTCAGCTCCGTACACGCCACAGCAAAATGGCGTCATCGAACGCAAGAACAGAACACTCATTGAAATGGCCAGAACAATGCTAGATGAATACAAGACTCCAAGAAAATTCCGGACTGAAGCCATTGACACTGCATGCCATACAATCAATCGCGTTTATCTTCACAAGCTTCTGTACAAGACATCTTATGAACTCCTAACTGGCAAGAAGCCAAATGTCAGTTACTTCAGAGTATTTGGAGCAAGGTGCTGGATCAAGGACCCACACCACACCTCAAAGTTTGCACCAAAAGCACATGAGGGGTTTATGCTAGGATATGGAAAGGATTCACACTCCTACAGAGTCTTCAATCTCTTCCATTACAAAGTGGTTGAAACAGTGGATGTGCGGTTTGATGAGACAAATGGTTCACAAAGAGAGCAACTGCCAAATGTGCTAGATGAAGTTCCAGCTAATGATTCAATCAAGCTTATGGAAACTGGAGAGATTATACCTTCTGAAGCTCATCCTGAAGAAGAACTTATCATCTCAGCACCTGATCAACATGAAGACAATGCTCAGCCTGAAGACATTCCTCCCAATAACAACGCAGATCAGCAAGAGCAAAGTCTTTGCCCTGTACATCCTTGTGTTGCAAATGAAGTGCAGATTGACAGAATAATTGACAGCATCAATGCACCTGGTCCACTCACTCGTTCAAGGGCAACTCAGCTAGCAAATTTCTGTGGGCACTTTGCATTCGTATCAATATCAGAACCCAAGAAAGTTGAAGAAGCCTTCATGGAACCTGAATGGATTCAAGCTATGCAAGAAGAGCTTCAACAGTTTGAGCTGAATAATGTATGGGAACTGGTTAAGCGTCCTGATCCACGGAAGCACAACATAATAGGCACCAAATGGATATACCGCAACAAGCAAGATGAGCATGGTCAAGTTGTCAGAAACAAAGCTCGTCTCGTTGCTCAAGGATACACTCAAGTGGAGGGCATTGACTTCGATGAAACATTTGCTCCTGTGGCAAGGCTTGAAGCTATACGCATACTGCTGGCTTATGCAAATCATCATAACATACTTCTATATCAAATGGATGTGAAAAGCGCCTTTCTCAATGGCAAGATTGAAGAAGAAGTGTATGTTGCACAACCACCTGGCTTTGAAAATCCAAAACATCCTGACATGGTATACAAGCTCAACAAGGCACTGTATGGCCTCAAACAAGCCCCTAGGGCCTGGTATGACACACTCAAATACTTCCTGAAGAGCAAAGGCTTCATACCTGGTTCCCTGGATCCCACTCTTTTCACGAAGACATATGATGGTGAACTGTTTGTGTGCCAAATCTATGTGGATGACATTATCTTCGGCTGCACCAATCAGAAGTACAGTGAAGAGTTTGGATATATGATGCAAGAGCAATATCAGATGTCCATGATGGGGGAGCTGAAGTTCTTCCTTGGTCTTCAAATACTACAACAACGCAATGGCATCTTCATATCTCAAGAGAAGTATCTCAAAGATTGCCTGAAGAAGTTCGGTATGCAAGACTGCAAAGGCTTCACAACACCAATGCCAGCCAAACATCATCTAGGTCCTGACGACAATGGTAAAGAGTTTGATCAAAAGGTATAGCGCTCCATGATTGGTTCTTTGCTTTATTTATGTGCATCTAGGCCAGATATTATGCTTAGTGTTTGCATGTGTGCTCGATTTCAAGCGGCACCAAAGGAGTCGCATCACTTAGCTGTGAAGCGAATTCTTCGATATTTGGCTCACACCCCAACTCTAGGATTATGGTATCCAAAGGGCTCAGAGTTTGATTTGGTTGAATTTTCGGATGCTGATTATGCTGGCGACAAGGTTGATGGCAAGTCTACATCAGGCACATGTCACTTTCTGGGACGATCACTTGTATGTTGGTCTTCAAAGAAGCAGAACTGTGTATCTCTTTCCACTGCTGAATCTGAATACATTGCTGCTGGATCTTGCTGCGCTCAGCTTCTGTGGATGAAGCAAACACTCAAGGACTATGGCATTCATCTGAAGCAAGTGCCACTTTACTGCGACAACGAAAGTGCCATCAAGATTGCCAACAACCCAGTTCAGCACTCGAAGACAAAGCACATTGAAATTCGTCATCACTTTCTCAGAGATCATGTTGTGAAGGAAGATATTGATATCATACACGTCAACACTGAAGAGCAATTGGCAGATATCTTCACCAAGCCCTTGGATGAGAAGAGATTTTGCAAGTTACGGTGTGAGCTAAATATTTTGGAATCCTCAAATGTCCTGTGATCAGGCACACATCCTAACACTTATGCATATTGATGACTTAGATGTGAAACACACAAAGTAAAGTATATCTTCATTCAATGAAGACATACATTCTAAGTGTGAATACATTAATGTGGAATTTGACTTCGGAGCGCCACGATAATTGTGCGCCGTGTCTGGGTCTAATACTTCCTATACGGTGGGTAATGCCACCACCAAACGTTCTATTTTGAAGTGTTTCACTTATGGCGTTACCTTGCAATATCTTCACATTTGGTTGTCTTCACATTTGGTTTGGCTTCGAACATGTCTTCATGATTATCTTCACTACGTTGCTTGTATAGATATATATATATATGCTGGTGTTCTGTCCTCTACAGCATTCACTTATAGCTATGTCTTCTTGGTTGAATCTTTTGAACTAAGTGAATGTGATCGGACCCTAATCTCTCTATGCTTTCTATCTCAAATTCTATCTCTCCAAGTCATATGCATTCTATTGAAACTGTCGAATGTCTTCACTGCGTGTCAGCTGAGGATATAGAGACAACCATAAAGTCCGTTTTTAATGCTCATTCCTCCACATAAAATCCGGAGAAGCAGGAACGACCGCCCGACAATTTAGGCGTGCGTAGGACATGGAACAAACCCCAAACATCCGCTAACTGGCCACGCGTTCCTCAAATGCGAACCGCCAGGGGCACCTGTGTAATAGCACAGTGCCGCCCCTATGCCTATAAGTTCACACTTACCGCAGTCATTATCTCCTTCTTCCACCCTCGCACGAACCCTAGCGCCACCGCTAGCACTCAACAACGCCGGAGACGAAGCGCTTCGCTGCCACAACCTCTCCAACGCCGTCCTCACGCCGACCGCGGACATCATCCTCTCCACCGTCGCCGTAGGTGTTTTCCGTCGCCAAGTTAGGGCACAGAGGACTGAACTGCTCGGCATCAACTCCCTTCCGTCTAGCAGTTCCAGTGTGGTAAATAAAACTTCTTTTTACAGCCCCTTTGATCTCATGGTTCTATCACTTTCTACCATAAGAAGTTTCTCTTCACACTCGTTAGATCTCTCGCTGCATCTCATAACATGCCTAGTACATTCACTTGTGCTTCATAAAGTAGTTAGATTCCTCACTTGTACTGATCTGTGGGTTCGTACAAATCTGGAACCAACTTCTTATCTATGAGTGAATGTCTTCGCACGATGAGGTCAATGTCTTCTAAACTGATTAATCTTCAAAACCTTCTGAGAATGCATATGACCTCTTCCCCTTCCCTCGCACCTTAATGCTGTCACAGGTACATGTCCGTGGGAGAATTCTTCAGTTCTCATAGTCTGCATTCATTTGCAGAATTCCTACAGCATCACATAAACTCTCCTGAAGCCAGTTCCTGTTGGTCCAGAAAAAGAAAGCCTTTGAAGCCTTTGAAAGTTTTGAAGCCTTTCAAGTTAAAGTTTATGGCTTCAGAAGCAGCAGCAAGGAAGGGGGGCAGACAGATACGTGAGGGAACTTCCAAAGATCTGCCTGAAGACTTGGCAGAAATGTACAAAACAGATCCAGAAGAGAGCTATGGGCAGCGCAAGACCCGAATCCAATGGATTCGACGCTATTGGGCAGAACAGTGGTTCAAATACCGCTTCGTCACTCAGGAGTATGCAGAGAAATATGCCATCAAGAGGCCATGGGGGGATATCCGTTTCAAGAACCTCTTACCCAGAACCAAAGATGAAGCCATTGCGCAAGGCTTCTACCCATGCATGGTCCGAGGACCACAGCCTGATGATGCGCATCCGTCGTCACTCCTCTGGTGTCGTGACGACAATCTCTTCAAGCGCAACTTCCAGTTTGCCCAAAAGTCAGTGAAGCTAAACAAGAAGAAATTCGGGTTAGACTTCAACCCTGGTCCCTCCTCACCAAGGGCAGATGGCACACGCGACGCCGAACCCAATATCATCGGTCCTTTTGCCAATCTTGAGGGCCTGATCACTCACATCTTAGTACAAGGGGCTGCCATGAATGACCCTCCAGCTGACTCTGAGTCTGATGAAGCTCCTGTTGTGCCGAAGCCAAAGCAGATGAAGAAACCAAAAGCTTCAAAGCCGGCCCCTGCCTCAAAAATCTCAAGGGCGAAGCCTTTGAAAACTGCACCTCCTGAAGTCAGTGTGCAGTCTGAAGACGTATCCCGCGTCTCCAAGCCCCAGAAGGAAAAGGAACCCCAGCAACAAACAGGCAAAGAGCTCACTGCTGCTGCCATTCTGCGCAGCGAAGCCATTGATCTATCAAGCGATGAAGGTCTGGGAGATGACGCTCTAGAGCAGCTTATCAAAAGCAAATAAGAAGCTGAAATCTTCAACAATCTGCCTCTTTTTGATGTCGCCATCATCCACAGCTTCATCGATGAATGGTTTGACTCACCATACATAAGCTTCAATGATCTGCAGCTGCCAGTTGGCCTCAGTGTCGCCTTCCAAGGCGCAATTGCTTTAGAACTGGCCATTGCTCAGCGCATTGTTGAGCTGAAGCAGAAAATTGATCACGAAAAGGCTCAGTTCAAGAAGCACATGGCCAGCCTCAGCGTGCAGGAAGTGAGGAGCTTCAAAATCATGCTGCATGAGCTCAAAGAAAACTTTCTGAAGAAGCATGCTCAAGCTCAGGGCTCGCGTGAAAGGATGAAGTCTTTGGCAGACAAATGTGTTCAAGCCTACAACGAGACTGAAAAGCGCAAGGCAATTGGGCGTCCTGGCATCGACCCCAAGATGGCCGCGAGAAGAAGAAGAAGCCAGCTGTGAATGAACCAGAGGCACCTAGGCAAGAAGCGGTTCAAATTGTCTTCCCCACTGCAACGACTGGCTCGAAGCCCAAGAGACGGTCAACAGCTTCAGAGCTAAAGAAGACAAGAACTACAAAGGCTGAAGCCAGAAAAAGGAAGAGCACTGAAGCCTCTCCTATTTCCCCCAGCAAAAAGAAGCGCAAGATCAAGAAATCTCGGGCTGCTCCCACAGAGCCCTTGATGGTTGAACCTCTCTCTGTCCTTCACCCCAATGCAGAAAGAAGACTGACAGTTCATGAGCCTGCTCCCAGGGAGGCTCCTGAAGCTGAAGACATACCAGCAGCCGACCCAATAGCTGTTGAAGACATTGGTCATCAAGACAATGTACAAGATGATGCAGCCCTTCCTCAGCTTGAAACAAGCGAACTCATCAGTATTGGCCGTCCTCTGACGCCAATGGCACAAGATGAGTCATGGGCGGATCGCCCTCAGGAGGAAGAAGACTTTGAGGTTCAGCCCACTCCGACCCCACAAGCGTCGTCTGCGTTCCATAGGCTTCGCAAAGGTCCACGGCCTCAAGTCCATACTGCAGAAATTCCGGCTGCATCAGACGAAGACAATGAAGAAGCACCACCAGAACCCACTTCCCCGCTCCATCAAGATGCAGTTCTCCATGAGAACATGCCTGAGGTTGTCCCTCCAACTACACAAGCGGAGGAAGAAAATGCTGCGGCTCCCACCACAAACACTGAAGCCAATGTGGAGCCCGCCCCACCAAATGCTTCAGCGGACAGCGAAGCTACCGAGCCAGACACTTCTGTTCCTGAGTCTGCTGCAGGTCCTCAATTCGTTTATCATATTGAGCACAGGCCTCATGTCCAGAAGCCAGTCCCAAGGCTTCCAAGGTTCCCAGGTCCTGCATCAGCACCTGGTTCCTTTGACATCAACAGCTTCAAGGCAGACAATACATTTTTCAATAGCTCCAAGAACCCCTATTCAAGGGAAAGGATTGTATCAGACAGGTTCTGGAGCTATTCTCAGCGCAGCTATTACTCATGCATCTTATACAACCAAGGTCGCATCTTTCCCCACAAGCGCCTTGAGGTTGAAGCCATTGCTGGTCTGCCATGTCTTGAGGAAGCCTTGGATTGCTTCAGGCAAGTGGGTCTGCTTCCATTTGTCACAGATGAAGAGCACTGGAATGAAGAGCTTCTGCTTCAGTTCTATGCCACCCTCCACATTAAAGGATACAACAGAGATCCGAAGACTTGGGTCCTGGAGTGGATGACCGGAAATGTCCATCATGAAGCCAATGCATTCGATATCATTGAGCTCACCGGCCTGCCCACTCCTGGCGAATACTACGAGGAAGGATCTCAACTACATGTTGAAGCTATTGAGAGCATATTCCAGAGGACTGAACCAAATATGAGTCAGATGCTCTCAATGATGAAGCCATTGCCTCAGGATGCACCCTATCCTATTGAGTTCTTCATTGAAGACCTAGAGTACCTGCCCAGGACCATATATCACATCATCCGGCGGACTCTCTGGCCCATTAAGGGACACTCATCACATGCCAAGATCGGGGGTGCAATGAAGACTATGATATTCTATATCCTTCATGGCAAATGGTTCAACGCACAGGATTTCTTCATACGACAACTTGCAGCGTCAGGCTCAGAATTATTTGGTTTGAAGTTCTATGCTCCTTGGGTGATGAGGCTAATCAAACTGCACTCTGCGATCTCGTATCAGCCCTCTGCCCGAAACCATCGGATCTTCTTGCCATATGTGGATACCTCTACTGAAGCAATATACCCTGAGCCTGCCAAACAACCGATAAGTCTTCAGAATGCAGAACACCAGAGCTTCACGCAGAATGTTGAAGGTGTTGAAGCCATATCCAGGGTATATCCGTTGGCTGGCACTACACGTGCACCAGCATCTACTGAAGCCACAGACAGCACAAATGCTCCAAGACCCAAGAAGCGTGCTCGTGTCCTCACTGACCGAGAGCTTCTTGTGGCCCTTCACCAAAATCAAGATAGGCATCACGACTGGCTAAAGCGTCAGATGAAGAGCCTCTTGGTGGATGTCAATCGTCTTCAAAACCTAGCCACCAAGAATGCTTTTGTCACTCATGAGACGTGTCGTCGTACATGGAAAGGGCTCTCAATGATATGCACTGAAGCTGAACTTGAAGAGGATGGCTTCACAGAGCGCTTCAAATTTGACACCACACCTTCAAGAAGGGCTGTGATGCGCAACACACCGTCACTTGAAGACTCTGAGTTTTCTTCATCTGCTGCCACAGTTACTGCAAGGATCATTGATGAAGACGACGATGCTACATCACCACCATCTGCTTCAGCACATCCAAGTTCTGCACCGCCAAACAACTCCACCGACCCTGCTGCGCCTGGGAACGCGTAGAAAACTCTATGTCTTCGAACCTTTTTGGTCATTACTGACAAAAGGGGGAGAAGCATATGATGTTTATAGTCTTCAAGCGGGTCAATATGGGCGGGTGCCTTATGTTTTGTTATAGTTTGCCTCGTGTTTACAACTCTTGCTTTTACTTTATTTGGTTCTTTGAGTTGTAAACACTAAAACTCGATGGTCGTCTGCTACTTGTTTGCCACTCTGTTTGCGAAGATAAATTCCGCATGTGCGACGAAAAATTCCGCACTTATCTCATTCTGCAGACGTCCATTTTCCATTATGCATGTCATTATCTTCATATACTTTCACATGCATAGTGGATTGTCATCATAAGCTGAAGAGGATCTCCTCAAGTACAACCTGCCATGTGCATTTGCATTCCAAAAGCAAATTAACCTATATGCACATCTTCAGGGGGAGCCTTTGCAACTTATGATGACAATTCCCTACCCTTTACAAACTTCACACATTATATTCCCCATTGAAAACTTCAACTAGTTTGTCATCAATCACCAAAAAGGGGGAGATTGTAAGTGCATCTAGTGCCACCCCTAGTTGGTTTTGGAGTATTGACGACAAACCTAGTTGAGGGACTAATGTGTTTGTGAGAATTGCAGGAAAACACAGGTAGAAGTCCCTCATTGATTCGGTTTTACTACCAGAGATGACCCCTAAAAATGAACGAAGACATTGAAGACAAAGGTGGTATATGAAGATATTCACATTGAAGACTATGACAAAGGAAGACACGTTATGAAGCCTATGGAGCTCAAAGACTTAGATCTTTCGTAGTTCCTTTTCTTTTGTGTTGAGTCATAGGAACCACCGTATTGTTAAGTGGGGTCCAGGAGAACCAGTCAGAATGACTGAAGTGATGCCTAAATCAAAAACCTATGTCTTCGAGCGAAGACAATGAGAGCGAATCTTGTCCAGAGTCGGACAAGTCAGCTTTGCTTGTAGCCCAAGTAAAGTTGCCATGAGAGTTTGAAATCTGACCGTTGCGACACGTGTCAGTTCCTTAGTGACCCAGGGTCATTTTGGACAAATCAGGTCGGGTTGCCAAGTGGCTATAAATAGCCCACCTCCACAACCATAAACGGTTGCCTGCTCAGATTTCAGTGCACGGCTTTTGTCGTTTGAGAGCAACCCACCTCGAAGCCTTTGAGAGAAAATTCCTAGTAAGGAGAAAAGCCCTAACCACCCAGAGCCAGAGCAAATTGGGCATCACTTAGGCCTTCTTGTCTGTGTGATCTGAAGACTTATTACACTTGAGGACTGTGAATCCTCCAGACGGTTAGGCGTCGCGTTCAGAGCATCCAAGAGACATTGTGGATTGCCAGTGAATGAAGTTTGTGAAGGTTTGGGAGTCTACCTTGAAGACTTACGAGAGTGATTGGGCGAGGACTAAGTGACCTTAGCTCAAGGAGAATACGGTGAGGACTTGGTGTCCTGAACTGTGTGTTCAGGACTGGGTGTCCGGGACTGTGTGTCCTAAGGTTTAAATACCTAGCCGCTCCAACCAGACGTACAGTTGTCACAGCAACTGGAACTGGTCCAACATATCATTGTCTTCAACGAGTCACTGGTTTCATCTTCACTTCCTTTTCTTACTGTTACTCATTGAGAAGACATTGCATGCTTGCTTTATCTTTTGCCTTCACAACATGAATGTATGATCTGTTTGGCTTCATAACTTCTTCCTACCTGATCCTTATTACACTGCAGCTGTTTGTCGTCGTGCTTTCACTCTATTGAATACTTGACCATGGTTGGCCTAGTGTAATCTAACTTCCGCTGCATAGTAATAGGCATAATCTTCACTGTTTGTCTTCATAACTTCCAGTTTTGAAGACTTTCATAAAAATCGCCTATTCACCCCCCCCCCCTCTAGTCGATATAACGCACTTTCAAAGCCTATGGAGCTCGAAGATGTAGATCTTTCGTAGTTCTTTTTCTTTTGTGTTGAGTCATAGGAACCACCGTACTGTTAAGTGGGGTCCAGGAGAACCAGTCAGAATGACTGAAGTGATGCCTAAACCAAAAACCTATGTCTTCGAGTGAAGACAATGAGAGCGAATCTTGTCCAGAGCCGGACAAGTCAGCTTTGCTTGTAGCCCAAGTAAAGTTGCCATGAGAGTTTGAAATCTGACCGTTGAGACACGTGTCAGTTCCTTAGTGACCCAGGGTCATTTCAGACAAATTAGGTCGGGTTGCCAAGTGGCTATAAATAGCCCACCCCCTACAACCATAAACGGTTGGCTGCTCAGATTTCAGTGCACGGCTTTTGTCGTTTGAGAGCAACCCACCTCAAAGCCTTTGAGAGAGAGAATTCCTTGCGAGGATAAAGCCCTAACCACCCAGAGCCAGAGAACATTGGGCATCACTTAAGTCTTCTTGTCTGTGTGATCTGAAGACTTATTACACTTGAGGACTGTGCATCCCCAAACGGTTAGGCGTCGCGTTCAGAGCATCCAAGAGACATTGTGGATTGCCAGTGAACGAAGTCTGTGAAGGTTTGGGAGTCTACCTTGAAGACTTACCAGAGTGATTGGGCGAGGACTAAGTGACCTTAGCTCAAGGAGAATACGGTGAGGACTTGGTGTCCTGAGCTGCGTGTTCAGGACTGGGTGTCCGGGACTGGGTGTCCTAAGGTTTAAATACCTAGCCGCTCCAACCAGACATACAGTTGTCACAGCAACTGGAACTGGTCCAACACATCATTGTCTTCAATGAGTCACTGGTTTCATCTTCACTTCCTTTACTTACTGATCACTCATTGTGAAGTCATTGCGTGTCCGTTCTATCGTTTGTCTTCACAACATGAGTGTATGATCTGTTTGGCTTCATAGTATCTTCCTACCTGATCCTTATTACACTACAGCTATTTGTCACTGTGCTTTCGCTCTGTTGATACTTGACCATGGATTGCCTAGTGTAGTCTAACTTCCGCTGCATAGTAATAGGCATATCTCTACTGTTTGTCTTCATAACTTCCACGTTTTGAAGACTTTCATAAAAATCGCCTATTCACCCCCCCTCTAGTCGATATAACGCACTTTCAACAACATGGTGCCCCTGCGCCGGGTGCAACAATTGACACAAGAGGACAGAGGATGAAATGGGCAAACACCTGCAGAAGTGGGGTTTTACGCCAGATTGTACAGTGTGGACATTTCATGGCGAGTCTGCCCAACGTGCCAGAGCTGAGGTGCTTCGTCCTCGCACCGACAAGCATGGTACCAGGACGCAAGACATGGTGCAAGACTTTGATGATGCTCGGGACTCGGACGATGAGATGGAGGAATCTGCAAAGGCCTTCAATGAAATGTTGGAGTCTTCAAAATGTCCTCTCCACGGGCACACCGAGCTTTGTCAGCTAGATGCCATCTCACAAATAATGGCTCTGAAGGCTCAATTCAACTTGGGCAGAGAATGCTATGATGCAATTATGACAATATTTGGACGTTTTCTACCCAAAGGCCATGTATTACCTGCAAACTTGTACCAGTCAAACAAAATTCTCCATGCTCTTAAGATGCCCTATGAGAAGATACATGCCTGTGAGAAAGGATGTGTCTTATTTAGGCTTCACTATGCGGACTTGAACTATTGTCCCATTTGCAAGTCATCCAGGTATGTTGTGGTAGACAACGGTATGGGTGAGAAGACGCAGACCAAAATCCCCGTTAATGCTCTTCGGTATATGTCAATCGTACCAAGACTTCAACGTCTTTTCATGGTCGAAGAGACAGCAAGATAGATAACATGGCACAAAACGGGCAAAAGAACCCAACTAGATGCAGATGGGAAGCTGATGATGGTGCACACATCGGACGGTGAAGCATGGAAGATCTTCAATGCATTACCTGATGACAAAGTGACAGATCTGAGGCATCCTCGAGTCGGCATCATCACGGATGGGTTCAGTGTGTTTGGTCTGACGGCAGCCCAATACAGTTGTTGGCACGTATTTTTCTTTCCACTCAATCTCCCCCCGGACAGATTATGCAAAGAAAGAACATTTTCCTGGCGTTGATAATTCCAGGGCCCAACTATCCGGGGAAGAATATGAATGTGTACATGCAGCCGCTGAAGGATGAATTACAAGAAGCCTGGGATAATGGGTTCAAGACATACGACGCCTTTAGCAAATAGAACTTCATAATGTGTGTCTGGTACATGTACTCGATGCATGACTTGCCTGCGTATGCGCTATTCGTTGGCTGGTGTGTGCATGGAAGGTTCCGTGCCCCACATGCAAGGGAGATCTTGAGTTTCGTTGGCTTCAGGCCGGTCGCAAGTTTTCTTGCTTCGACATGCATAGACAGTTCCTGGATCCTAGTCATAAGTTCAGGAAAGATAAGAAGAACTTCATCAGAGGTAGAGTTGTCAAAAACTCTGCACCACCTGCGTTGACAGGCCAAGAGACACTAGACCAGTTAAATGCTCTCGAGCTAGATCCGGAGCATCCAGGGTATTTCAAGGGGTATAATTCGAAACACGCCTGTACTCACAAGACATGCTTGTGGGATCTGCCTTACTTCAAAGACCTCCTTTGCCCACACAACATCGACATGATGCACACTGAGAAGAATATCACCGAGGTACTTTTTGGTACATTGTTCGTCATAGATGGGAAGTCAAAGGATAATACTAAGGCTAGAGTCGATCTGGAGGTGCTATGTGATAGGCCGTTACAAAACATGGAAGAACCGAAAGGAAAGCAGAACTGGACGAAGCCAAAGGCATGGTTCAATCTTGGAAGGCCAGCTATGAGGGAAATTATCTTGTGGGTGCAACAACAGTTGATGTTCCCCAATGGGTATGCAGCGAATCTAAAGAGGGGAGCGAGTCTTGATAAATTGAAGATATTTGGTCTCAAGAGTCATGATTAGCACATATGGATTGAGCGGGTAATGCCGGTGATGTTGCGTGGCTTCATCCCTGAGGATGAATGGCTAGTACTGGCAGAGCTGAGCTATTTCTTCTATGTTCTCTGTGTGAAAGAACTATCGCCTGGCCTGCTAGAAGAAATGGAAGAGTTGCGCCGGAGTTGATCTTCAATTTAGAGAAGATCTTTCCACTGGGCTTCTTTAATCCAATGCAGCACTTAATTTTGCATCTCCCAACCGAGGCAAGATTGGGGGGCCTGTGCAAAATCGTTGGTGCTACGCCACTGAGAGGATGCAGAAGACACTATGAGAAAAATGTAAAAATAAACGTAGAATTGAAGCATCGATGCCTGAGGCATTCATTACTGAGGAGGCGGCAAACTTCGTGACAGCACACTACGAAGCCAAAAATCATCATTTGCATAATCCGAAGCATTGGTACAATGCTGGCGAACCTAAAAAGGGTGGATCCAACCTCAGCCTATTCAAAGGGGATCTCGCACTAGCCGGTGCTTCTAATTCCTTAATGTTGGATTTCGAAGAATGGCAGATCATTTTGTTGTATATCTTCACCAACCTAACAGAAGTGCGGCCATACATCGAGTAAGTTCTCGGTACATTGTTTCGCAACTTCTAATTCCTTTGAACTACTCTTATTCCCAGATAAATTCGATACAGTCGATATGTCGCCATATTCTCGTATGGAGTGGTGATCCAAAAGGATTCCTTCGAAGAGTGTGAGCTTCTGGCAAAGCATGGACACAACTATCCCGGTTTCATCTCTTGGTTCAAACAAACGGTAATTTCCATTAGACAATTTCATTTCTTTGTCTAATTGGTGGCTAATGCAATAATCCCTTTCGTATCAAACTTGTAGGCTAATTCAGAGCTTATGGACGCCGAATTGAGACAAGTCGCTAATGGTTTTGACTATAAGGTCCGTTCATTTGACAAATATGACATCAACGGGTATCACTTTTGTAGCTATGGCTAAGATCTATCTATGGACGACCGAAAGTCTACAAATTGTTGTGTCTCTACTATCAGCGAAGGAGATACCGAGTATTATGGAAGAGTTGAAGCAATTTATGAACTTCAATTCTATGGTGCAAACCCACCAAACGTCGTAGTCTTCAAATTTTATTGGTTCCAACTGAAGGAGATTAGAAGGACTCATGAACATATAGGGCTAGTGGAAATCAATCAAAGCACCCCTTTGGATGTTCCCGATGTCTATATTATGGCTCAACAGGCAACCCAAGTTTTCTATCTACCGTGGGCCTATCAAAGTGATCCTAATCTCAAATGTTGGGATGTCATTTATGAAGTGCCGCCACGTGTTAGACCACCTCCCCCCAATGAAGATGATTATGCACCTCACATTAACCCAAACACATATGAAGGAGAATTATTCCAAGAAATGTGTCTTTCCAAAAAACATTTCAAGAATCAGTCTACTTCACCCCAGAACATTGAAGTAGACAGCGACAGTGAACCCGACTTCACCCCTCAGCCGGAACAAGAAGAGCCTGAACTAGAAGAGGTTACTACTGCAGATGACCTGTCAATGCTTGACAGATTACGTAGAGGTGGCCTTCCACATGATGATGATGCATTTATTAATGATGATGATGAGCACGTCATTACTGATAGTGATGATGATGATGCATTTATTGATACCGAAGCATTTATTGAACCAGATTATGACTAGGTATTCAATTTTTTATATTGTACTTGATTTATATAGTTACTTGTATGATTGTATGATTTATATAGTTACTTGTATATTTTTCTTACTTTGTATGATTGTTTCTTATTCATAGTGCCATGGTCTTGATGTCCGTCCCCATTGGCCCTCGCCCGCTTTATGATTCAGATGTGGTAAATTCTCTTTCATAACTATTTGTTGCATTTCTCATTTATGACAATTATGGCCATCAAGTTGACATAGAGATTTTTTAATCTAGGAGGTATGTGAACCGGAATTTGAAACCGACCCTCTTGTCGAGAAGTTAAATTTAGTTGAAAAAGAAAATGAGTATTTGAAAGAAAAAAAATAAAAGAATTGAAGAAGATAAGATGACATTGGAGTTGTATGTTGTCGATGTCGTTGATGATCACAAGATGAAGATGAATGCAATGCGCTTGAAGATGGATGCAATGCGCCTGAAGCTTAAGAAGATTAGAAAATATGCCATTGATAATGAGGCTTGGTATCATTATGTCATTGGATCAATCTTTACCTTAGTTGCGATCTTCATCGCATTTGTTGTGATGAGGGTAAGTATTCTCTAGTGTTTTGCTTAACAAATGTATACTTAGCTTACTTTCCTCATAAATGGCATAACTACCTAAGTTAGACAAAAAATAAGCTATACTTAGCTTTCTTTCCTCAAAAATGTCATGATAATCTTTGTTACCTCCAAAATGATATAGACTTACCTTACTTTCCTCAAAAATGACATAGTAACCTTAGTAAGCTCCAAAATGACCTATTTACCTAGCTTAGCACTAAAATGACCTACACATAGCATTTTTACCTAGCTTAGAAATAAAATGGCATTTTACCTACCTTAGTTAGAAGAAGAAGATAAAATAGAGGAGAGGAGAAAAAGGAAGAGAAGAAAAAAATCTTCTTCTTCTTTTTCTAGATAGTCTTCTTCTTCTAACTTGCTTCTTTCCCAATTTGCAGATTTTCTTTAGATGAGGAAGCTTGCGTTGATGGAGTCTACTCTTCTCTTTTATGCTTCCTTCTTGTTTTGATTTTGTATGATGAACAATTTCAAACTTGCTACCTATATATGTATGGATGGATGAAACCATTGTATGCTTGTTGTTGGATATGTTGGCTATGTATATGTGTTGGATGAAACCATTTGCTATGTATATGTGTTGGATGATCATGACGATATGGCAGGGATATGATTTGGTATGTATATGTGTTGGTATGCTTGTCGAAAGTATTTTCATGTGTGTGTATATATATGTGAAATCCTGTCAAATTGAATGATTTCAAGAAAAACAGAAAAAACAGGGGCTATATAGACTCTTTGTCGTCTGCTGGCGGACGGCAAAGAGCTTTGCCATAAGCTAGCGGACGGTAAACATGCCATGTGTCAGCTACCTGTGCAATCTGGGACAGTAGGCTGCCTATTTTGTTGCTTTGTCTTCGTGAGACAAGTCTGCCATTGGTTCGGTACGACTACTGGTAGACGAGCATTTGAACCACGACCTAGTGAGACTTTGACTGAATGATGCATCTGGCAAGATCAAAGTGCCGAGCATCAGAGGGATGTGCGTGCTCTTTGCCTTCTGAGTATGTTGATGCCATGGAAGCATCCGAATGATATCGTTTTCAATGGAGTGACGCCATCAATACCATAGATAATGCAGCGCATCAAGGAGGAGGGATCACTCTGGATTAAAGTGGGCCTAATCAAGGGCAACATACAAGGATTCAAGGTGGCGAACACAACATGGGTAGAACATGAGTAGTTCGGCTTAGAATTTGGGTTGGTGTCGGGTAAATCCCACATGTAAATATTTTGTAACTATGGAACCTTGGAGAGTCTCCCCCTTCTCCTTTAATGAATGATATGCACACTCATGTGTATTCGAGAAAAAAGGACGCCAATAGGCGGGTTAGGCCTCCCCATCAGACGTGACGCGGCGCACAAGAACACTCTTGCCGAAACTGCCCCAAGTTGATGCCCCCCCCGTGACCCTCACAGTCCACCCGTCATGCATCGACCAGATGGTTTCCTGGACACGTGTCATCTGAACAGATCGGACGGTGCAGAAAGCCCTGAAAGGCCCCAGCGGCACGTCACCACAGAACGAACGTGGATTAGGCCCCCCTCATTCTCGACGAGCATGAGGAGACGGATATTTCAATATTTTATGTTAAGTGCCTAAGAGCAACTCCAAAGGGGCGACCCATTTTGTCCACCGCTGTCCGTTTGGGTCGCCGTGGACAAATGTGATGGCCCAACGCGTCGACTCATTCCTAAAACGCGTCCACGCGGACCCATTTCCGGCCCAAATTTGCGGCTGAAATGCTTCGGCGCGGATGTGCTGCGCGTCCTCTCGTTGTTTGTCGTGTCCCCACACGGCGGCCCTCCAACTACCTCTGTCGTCTTTATTAATGACGATGACCGACCTCGGGCCCACGCATCAGCGAGGGCGGTCGGCCTTTTTTAATCCGAACATGTAGTGGGGGGCGTCCTCATCCTCATCCAGACGCCCGTCCCCATCTAGTCACCCCTGTGCTCCCCCATTGGTGACAAACCCTAGCCATCATGGGCTTCTTCTCCGGTAAGAACAATGGCCCGTCCCGCACGTTCGCCCCCGCCTCTGCCGGTTTTTTCCCATCGGCCTCAGCAGCGGATCAGCGTCCCAGTGCACCAGGCGAAGTGGCACTAGCTAGGAGCACTGCATCGCCCTCCCTTATCCCGACGACATGCTGCCACACGACTGACACTTGGATCTAGAGAGGATCCTAGTGTCGGTGGTGCCATGATCGGCGCGGGTGCTGATACGGCTTGAACTACGTTGGTATTTCCCCAAAGAGGAAGGGATGATTGCAGCACAGCTACTGTAGGTATTTCCCTCAGTGATGAGGCCAAGGTTATCGAAACAGTAGGAGAACCACGCAACACCACGTAAACAGCTCCTACACACAAAGAACAAATACTTGCAACCCTACGTAAGACAGGGGTTGTCAATCCCTCACGGGTAAAAAGATAGGTAAAGTTGTAGTAGATTGGATAAATAGATCTTGCAGGAACGCGAGATAAAATAAATAAATAAAAATTGCAGCAAGATATTTTTCGGTTTTTGGATTAATAGATCTGAAAAAAGAAAATAAAAATAGATCACAAAGGCAAATATAATAAATACGAGACCCGCGGGCCGTAGATTTCACTAGTGGCTTCTCTCGAGAAAAATAGCAATGGTGGGTAAAAAAATTACTGTTGGGCAATTGATAGAACTTCAAATAATCATGATGATATCTAAGCAATGATCATTATATAGGCATCGCGTCCAAGATTAGTAGACCGACTCCTGCCCGCATCTACTACTATTACTCCACACATCAACTGCTATCCAGCATGCATCTAGTGTATTAAGTTCACGGAGAAATGGAGTAATGCAATAAGAATGATGACATGATGTAGACAAGATCTATTTATGTAGAAATAGACCCCATCTTGTTATCCTTAATAGCACATACGTGTCATTTCCCCTTCTGTCACTGGGATCAAGCACCGTAAGATCAAACCCATCACAAAACACCTCTTTCCATGGCAAGAAAAATTGATCTAGTTGGCCTAACTAAACCAAAGATTCGAAGAAGAAATACGAGGCTATAAGTAATCATGCATATAAGAGATCAAAAGACTCAAATAACTTTCATGGATAAAAACAAAGATCTGATCATAAACTCATAGTTCATCTGATCCCAACAAACACACCGCAAAAAGAGTTACATCAAATAGATCTCCAAGAGACCATTATATTGAGAATCAAGAGACAGAGAGAGAGGAAGCCATCTAGCTACTAACTATGGACCCGAAGGTCTACAAAAGACTAGTCACGCATCATCAGAGAGGCACCAATGAGGATGATGAACCCCTCCGTGATGGTGTCTAGATTGGATCTGGTGTTTCTGGAACTTGCGGCGGATGGAATTGATTTTCATCGACTCCCCTAGGGTTTCTGGAATATTGGGGTATTTATAGAGCAAAGAGGTAGTGCGAGGTGGGCACAACCCACCTGGGCATGCCTAGGGGCCCAGGCGCGCCCTAGTGGGTTGTGCCCCCCTCGGGGCACCCCCCAGGTGCTTCTCCGGCCCATTGGGTGTCTTCTGGTCCATAAAAAATCCACAAAAAGTTTCGCTGCATTTGGACTCCGTTTGATATTGATTTTTTGCGATGTAAAAAACAAGCAAAAAACAGCAACTGGCACTAGGCACTATGTCAATAGGTTAGTACCAAAAAATGATATAAAATGATTATAAAACATCCAAGAATGATAATATAAAAGCATGGAATAATAAAAAATTATAGATATGTTGGTGACGTATCAGCATCCCCGAGCTTAATTCCTACTTGTCCTCGAGTAGGTAAATGATAAAAACAGATTTTTTTTATGTGGAATGCTGCCTATCATGTTCGTCACATATTCTTTCTTTTAGAGCATGGACAATTGGACTTTTATATGGTTCAAAGCAATAGTCTAGTTTTGACATGAGGACTCTAAGACTCAAGCATATCAACAAGCAACCATGTCTTTCAAAATATCAACGCTAAAGCAAGTTATCCCTAGCCCATTATGCTCAATCATTAATCCATTCATGAAACACACTCGCATATTAGCTACACCCAATGCTCAAGTACGATCATAGTGCCCCTTAATTGGTGCTTTATAAGAGAAGATGGAGACTCAAGTAAAAATAAAAATTGCATAAAGTAAATAGAAAGGCCCTTCGCAGAGGGAAGTGGGGATTTATAGAGGTGCCACAGCTCAAAGCGAAAAAGATAGAGATAAAACATTTTGGGTGGCATGCTTTTCCTGTCAACGAAAACGATCGAGTAGTTCCCAATACTTTCCATGTTAGATATATAATAGGTGGTTCCCAAACATAAAATAAAGTTTATTCCTTTTTCCACCATACTTTCACTTTCCATGGCTAACCGTATCCATGGGTGCCTTCCATACCAACACTTTCCAAGGAATTTATTATTTGATAACATAAAGTAAATTTAGTTTTCATTTCAGGACTGGGCATCCTTAATACTTTTGTCGTACTCTCGTGCAATGACAAGTGAATAAACACTCATCTTGAGAATAACACATCTAGCATGGAAATATATCAGCCACCCCCTACCGTTTCATGAGCGGTACGAGCACACAAAAGAAAAGTTTATTTTGAAAATTAGAGATGGGACATACAAATTTGCTTAGAACGGCAAAAGAATATGGCATATAGGTAGGTATAGTGGACTCATATGGCAAAACTAGTTTAAAGGATTTTGGATGCACAAGTAGATATCATACTTAGTGCAAAATGAAGGCTAGCAAAAGATTGAGAAACGACCAACCAAGAAACAAAAAATCTCATAAGCGAGCATTAAGCATAACTAACACCGAATAATGCACCACAAGTAGGATGTAATTTCATTGCATAACTATTGAGTTTCGTGCTTGCATAGGAAATCACAAACCTTAACACCAATGTTCTTACTAAAGCATAATTACTTATCAACATGACTCACATATCACTATCATCATATCTCGAAACTATTGCAAATAATTAAGTTTATTTTGTCCAATGATGTTCATGAAAGTTTTTATTATATCCTCCTTGGATATCTATCACTTGGGAACTAGTTTCATATGTTGCTTTTGATAATCTCAAACAAATCTAAGTGAAGAACATGAGCATACAAATTTTCTTCTCTCAAAATAATTTAAGTGAAGCAAGAGAGAATTTCTTTAAATTTTTTACTAACTCTCAAATAAATCTAAGTGAATCATGAGAGCATTTGTTCAAAAATACTAAAGCACACCGTGCTCAAAAAGATATAAGTGAAGCATTAGAGCAATTCCATAGCTCATAAAAATTTAAGTGAAGCATAGAGAGCAATTCTAACAAGTCATGGCAAAATTTTGGCTCTCTCAAATAGGTGTGTCCAGCAAGGATTCATGACTAAGAATACAAATAAAAACAAGTAAAGACTCATATCATACAAGATGCTCCAAGAAAAACTCATAATATGTGACAAATAAAAATATAGTTTCAAGTAAAACACCGATGGTTGTTAGAAGAGGGGATGCCACTCGGGGGTGCCCCAAGCTTAGTTGCTTGATACTTCTTAAATATTATCTTGGGGTGCCGCAAGCATCCCAAGCTTATCATTTTGCTAATCATTATTCTTTCATCTATTGTAAAGTCACCCAAAACTTGGAAACTTCAATCACACAAAACTCAACAAAACCTTCTTGAGATCCGTTAGTATAAGAAAGCAAATCACTACTATATGTACTGTTGCAAACCCATTCATATTTTATTTTTGCATTATATCTACTGTATTCCAACTTTTCTATGGCAAAAACTCTTCAAAGGAAACCATAGAATCATCAAAACAAGCACACAACGCAAAGGAAACAGAATCTGTCAAAAACAGAACAGTCTGTAGCAATCTGGAGCTTACTTCTATAACTCCAAAAATTCTGAAGGATTAGGACAATATGAGAAATTTGTATATTAATCTTCTGCAAAAACGATCAGTATTTTATCACACTTCTGTCAAAAATGAAAATTATTATTTTTGGGTGCAAAAGTTTCTGTTTTTCAGCAAGATCAAATCAACTATCATCCAACATGATCCCAAAGGCTTTACTTTTTTTTTGAGAAAGGGTGGATTTTATTGACTCAGAATGAAGCATCAAGAAGATACAAACACAATGAGCACACACCCGGCCTCTGCATAGCTAGAATGCACACAGCCGAGACCAATGCACACACACATAAACACGCCGACAAGTAGCAAAGTCATATAAGACCAAAGCTATGCCTAAGCGAGGAAAAAATAAATGAATCCCAGAGGCTTTACTTGCCACAAACACTAAGTAAAACACAAAAAACACAATCATAACAGTAGCATAATTTTGCAAACACTCAAGAACAGAAAGAAAAATACAAAATAAATTTATTCATTGGGTTGCCTCCCAACAAGCGCTATTATTTTACGCCCCTAGCTAGGCATAATGCAAAGAATCAAGTGTTGTCATATTTGTTTCTAGATCCATAAGATGCCCTAATGATTGATTCATAAGGTGGCTTAATTATAGTTTTAGGGAAGTGTTCCATACCCTTCCTTAGTGGAAATTGAAATTTAATATTGCATTCTTTCATATCAATCACGACACCAATAGTTCGTAAAAACGGTCTACCAAGAATAATTTGACAAGACAGATTGAAATCAATATCAAGAACAATAAAATCTATGGGCACATAATTCCTATTTGCAAGAATAAGAACATCATTAATTCTTCCCATAGCTTTTTTAATAGTAGAATACGCCAAGTGCAAATTTAGAGAACACTCTTCAATATCGGTAAGACCAATCATATCACATAAAGATTTCGGAATTGTAGAAACACTAGCACCCAAGTCACATAAAGCAAAACACTCATAATTTTTAATCTTGACTTTGATAATAGGTTCCCATTCATCATGCAATTTTCTAGGAATTGAAATCTCTAATTCCAACTTTTCTTCCAAAGCTTTCATCATAGAATCAACAATATGTTTAGTAAAAGCTTTATTTTGTTCATAAGAATGGGGTGAATTTATCATGGATTGCAACCAAAAAAATACAATCAATTAGAGAGCAACCATCATAATTAAAATCTTTGTAATCCAAAAGAGTGGGCACATCACTAGTTAAAGTTTTGACCTCTTCAAACCCACTTTAATCAATTTTCTCAACAGGATTTTCACCCTCCGAATCATCGGGACGCCTTCTAGATAAAGTTGACTCTTCTTCAGTCCCTTTATTATCAATCTTAATCTTACTAAACAAAGAATCAATAGAGGAAACACCAATCATTTTTAGATCTTCATCACTTTTATGAAAGCAATCACTAGAAAACACTTTTTTCTAAAAATTCTCTTCTAGCTCTAAGCATACCAGTTCTTTTCTTACTTTCATCCATAGAAACATAAAGAGCTTTAATTTATTCCTCAAACTTAAGCACAACAATTTTCATCTTGAGATTTTCTACATCATGAGAAATTCTATCAATACTTCTAGACATATCATCAATCTTATTCAACTTTTCTTCTATTGTAGCATTGAAAACTTTTTGAGCATTGATAAATTCTTTAATATTATTCTCAAGATCAGAGGTGTTTCTACTACTACTATTATTATTATTATAAGAAGGATTACTATAGGAATTACCATAATTATTAGAGGAATTACTAGGAAAAGGCCTAGGATTAAAATTACCTCTATAAGCATTGTTATTGAAATTGTTTCGAGAGATAAAATTCACATCTATGGCATCACTATTTTGCTCAATCAAAGTAGACAAAGACACGTCACTAAAATCAACAGGAGCACTTTTATTAGCAACCAATTTCATAAGAGCATCAACTTTTTCACTCAAAGAAGAAAATTCTTCAACCGAATTAACTTTTTTTACTAGTAGGAGCTCTTTCGGTATGCCATTGTGAATAATTTGCCATAATATTATCAAGCAATTTGGTGGCTTCACCCAAAGTAATTTCCATAAAAGTACCACCTATGGCGGAATCCAAAAGATTATGAGAAACAAAATTCAACCCCGCATAAAAAATTTGTATGATCATCCAAGGATTTAACCCATGAGTTGGGCAATTCCTTAGCATTAATTTCATCCTTTCCCAAGATTGTGCAATATGATCATGTTCAAGTTGCTTGAAATTCATGATCTGGGTTCTAAGGGAAATAATTTTTGCGGGCAGAAAATATTTAGTAATAAAAGCATCTTTGCACTTATTCCAAGAATCGATACTGTTGCGAGGCAAAGAAGAAAACCAATTTTTTGCACGATCTCGCAAAGAAATTGGAAATAATTTCAACTTCACAACATCATTGTCCACATCTTTTTCTTTTGCATACCGCATAATTCCATGAATGTGTTAAGATGGTACGCGACATCCTCATTAGGAGTACCAGAAAATTGATCTTTCATAACAAGATTCAACAAAGCGGTATTAATATCATAAGACTCCGCACTAGTGGTGGGAGGAGCAATCGGAGTGCTAATAAAATCATTGTTGTTGGTATTGGAGAAATCACACAAGTTGGTGTTCTCTTGAGTCATTGTGACTACGCAACATGATTGCACTCAAAAACAGATCTGACGAGAAAACGGCGAACGAAAAAGAGGGCGAATAAAACGTCAAATTTTTGTGAAGTGGAGGAGAGGAAAACGAGAGGCAAATGGCAAATAATGTAAATTACAAGGAGATGAGATTTGTGATTAGGAACCTGGTAGATGTTGATGATGTCACCCCGGCAACGGCGCTAGAAATTCCTTTTGATACGGCTTGAACTACGTCGGTATTTCCCCAAAAAGGAAGGGATGATGCAGCACAACTACGATAGGTATTTCCCTCAGTGATGAGACCAAGGTTATCGAACCAGTAGGAGAACCACACAACACCACGTAAATAGCTCCTGCACACAAACAACAAATACTTCCAACCCAACGTAAGAGAGGGGTTGTCAATCCCTCATAGGTAAAAAGATAGGTAAAATTGTAGTAGATTGGATAAATAGATCTCGCGGAAACATGAGATAAAATAAATAAATAAAAGTTGCAGCAAGGTATTTTCGGTTTTTTGGATTAATAGATCTGAAAATAAAAGCAAATAAAAATATACCGCAAAGGCAAATATAATAAAGAAGAGACCAGTGGGCCGTAGATTTCACTAGTGGCTTCTCTCGAGAAAAATAGCAACAGTGGGAAAACAAATTACTGTTGGGCAATTGATAGAACTTCAAATAATCATGACGATATCCAGGCAATGATCATTATATAGGCATCACGTCCAAGATTAGTAGACCGACTCCTGCCTGCATCTACTACTATTACTCCACACATCGACCGCTATCCAGCATGCATCTAGTGTATTAAGTTCATGGAGAAACAGAGTAATGCAATTAGAATGCTGACATGATGTAGACAAGATCTATTTATGTAGAAATAGACCACATCTTGTTATCCTTAATAGCAACGATACATACATGTCGTTTTCCCTTCTGTCACTGGGATCAAGCACCGTAAGATCGAACCCATCACAAAGCACCTCTTCCCATGGTAAGAAAAATTGATCTAGTTGGCCTAACTAAACAAAAGATTCGAAAAAGAAATACGAGGCTATAAGTAATCATGCATATAAGAGATCAAAAGACTCAATTAACTTTCATGGATAAAAACAAAGATCTGATCATAAACTCAAAGTTCATCGGATCTCAACAAACACATCGCAAAAAGAGTTACATCAAATAGATCTCCAAGAGACCAATGTATTGAGAATCAAGAGAGAGAGAGAGAGGAAGCCATCTAGTTACTAACTACGGACCCGAAGGTCTACAAAAGACTACTCACGCATCATCGGAGAGGCACCAATGAGGATGATGAACCCTTCCGTGATGGTGTCTAGATTGGATCTGGTGTTTCTGGAACTTGCGGCGGATGGAATTGATTTTCGTCGACTCCCCTAGGGTTTCTGATATATTGGGGTATTAATAGAGCAAAGATGCGATGCGGGGTGGGCACAACCCACCCGGGCGTGCCTGGGCCCCCAGGCACGCCCGGGTGGGTTGTGCCCCCCTCGGGGCACCTCCCATGTGCTTATCCGGCCCATTGGGTGTCTTTTGGTCCATAAAATATCCACAAAAAGTTTCACTGCATTTGGACTCCGTTTGATATTGATTTTCTGCGATATAAAAAACAAGCAAAAAACAGCAACTGGCACTGAGCACTATGTCAATAGGTTAGTACCAAAAAATGATATAAAATGATTATAAAACATCCAAAAATAATAATATAAAAGTATGGAATAATAAAAAATTATAGATACGTTGGAGACGTATCGGGCGCACGAAGAGGAGGTGCGCCGCCAGCAACAGGTGTTGACGGCGAAGCAGCGCTGTGACCCCGCCTACTCAACAGACTCTCCCGCTTTGGAAGGTCTGGTTCACGTTCGAGCACGAGGAGTAGCGCCGGCGTGGCGTCTGCGATGTGCGGCCTAACTTCCCGCCGCCGCCCCTCATTGTGTGCGACGAGGACCAGGAGGCGGAGGCCGCCTACCAGGCGGCGCTGGCGGCTACCCTCCATGAGAGCGAGGAGGACGAGCGGCTCAAGGCGGCGGCGAAGGAGGAGGCGGCGTACCAGGCGCGCATGGTGGAGGCCATGGTGCTCTTCGTTGCCAGCGACCACGTCGTGCTGCAGTTGAGGTCGCCATCCCCCGTTAAGGCCGAGCTGGCGCCGACCGCCATCAAGCCGGAGCTCTACTCATGGGACGGGATGGTGCGCGAGTGGGTTAGTGCGCGACCGATCTAGTTTGGGGCGACGCCGACGCAGGAGCAACTCTACCTGGAGCAATGGCGGCAGCAACGACTGGCGGAGGAGTGTCGCGAGGATGAGTATCTCGAGCAGCTGGAGCACGACGTGGAGGAGCGCCGCGAGGCGGAGCGCCTTGCCCGCAGTGGGCCAGCCCAGTCGGCGATGGTACAACCAGCGGCGGAGGACGTCGCTACAGCCTGGGCGACGGCGTTCCCCTGGGCTGGCCCGACGCCGATGCTCATTGGCCTCACCGGCCTCGACGACGACGAGGACGCCTAGGGCAGCATGCCTGCTCGTAGTTTTTAGTTTTATTTAATGTTTTAATTAATGTTAAAATGGACTTGTGGGCTCTCGCCAGTCTTTATGGCCGGCATTAATATTTAATTAACGTTTTTTTATTTTCAAAATGTTTGCGATATATTTTTCGCGCGAGCTCAAAAATGAGTCGGGCTAGCATTGAGCGGAAGCGCCGAACCAAATGCAAAAATGGACATAAGTGTCCGCCGAACCGATGCAAACAGACAAAATGTGGATAAAATCATTATTCATTTAGGTCGGCGCAATGGTTTGCTCTAATGCAATGAGGGAGTAAGAGTAATTTTCACGATTCCCTCTGTCTAGTCCTTCCCTAATGCGCCTTTTACGCCGGCTAGTGCAAACTGCTAGCCTGCGTCGATCCCATTCTTTCTACTCCCTCCTTTCTAATGCGTTTTTATGATTGCTTTTGACTATTGATAAAATTAATAATACTTTCTCAGTTCTCAAATATAGGTTTTTTAGAGACTCCAACAAGTGACGGAGTATCTACAATTTAAAATATGTCTACATACATTCGTATGTTGTTGTCTATTTAAAATGTCTAAAAAAACATATATTTAAGAACGGAGGGAGTATATAAGATGTATAATGTAAAAATATATTATTGGTAGCTCTTTTCACATGTGAATTCGACGATATGCTTTATGTAACTTGCATGTTATATATTATTGTTTTAATAGTTAATCAAAATTAATCTTGCAAAATGCTATAGGCCCTATAGATAGAAGGAGGGAGCACCGGCGGAGTGCGGTCCAGCCCGGCGCCCGCCTTTAGCCACTCGTCCATTTTCAGCTGCCGCCCACTCCCCTCTCTCTCACCCCGTCAAAGAAGAGGAGACGAGAAAGCGAAGTCAATCAAATCCATGGGGATCGTGGAGGAGGCACACAACCTGCGGGTTGTCGGGGAGGGGAAGCGCGGAGTGATCGTCCTGGCGCACGGCTTCGGTACGGACCAGTCGGTGTGGAAGCACCTGGTGCCGCACCTCGTCGCCGACTACCGCGTGGTCCTCTTCGACACCATGGGCGCCGGGCCGACCAACCCAGACTACTTCGATTTTTCCCGCTACGCCACGCTCGAGGGATATGCGCTCGATCTGCTTGCCATCCTGGAGGAGCTCGGGATCGCCTCCTGCATCTACGTCGGCCACTCTGTCTCCGCCGTAATCGGCGTGCTCGCCTCCATCTCCCGTCCCGACCTCTTCTCCAAGCTTGTACTCCTCTCCGCTTCTCCCAGGTACGTTGCAACGTTGCCTCACTTTCTAAGTAGCTGCTTAATTCGTTTAATTCCCACTAGGTAGACTATTACAGAAGGTCGGCACAAGATTCTTATTCCTTCTAATGACTTATCGGTTTCTGTTATCATTTCCAACTGGAGGATCCCTTAATCCTATTAAAGGAGGATTATAAATGGATAGATGTCTTTCCACTGGAACTATTTATTTGTTTGTTTGATGGTCCTAACCATCTAAGGCTGGCCACAGTGGAAGTAACATCACTAGTAACATCACACTTTTCAAGATAATTTTGCTTATGTGGCACATATTTAATGATGAGAGAGGTGATGGTGGTAACTTAGCTAGTTACTGTGACATCACACATACCAAGACAATATGAGTCTATAGGCTAATAAATGAACTATAACATGACAACACACATATGTTACTACCCACTGTGGACAGGGGTGGATCCAGATTGGAAATTACCCAGTGTCCATATAGAAGAATGCATGCCTACATGTCAAATAATTCAATGATCTACACACTAAATCAATGGATTGCATTAAGCAAGTTCAAATTGGACCCGGTGCCGGTGACACCAGCTAGCTCTACATAGCTACGCCCCTGACTGTGGAGGTAGTAACATAGCCTAGTAAAATGTGATGTTACTAGTCTACGTTACTCCCCATTGTGACTAGTCTAATAGACTATGCTCCTTAATTTTGGAGTCCTCCAATTCAATGGAGATGTTCAGTTTTCGATTGGTTCACGATTTTGACTGGGTCAACAACTTCTCAACTAGCTCTCTCAGTTAAAGTATTCTATTTTGGATCTGATTCACGATTTTGAATGGGTCAATAATTTCTCAAATTAAGCGGCAGCAAACCAGCCTAGAGAACAGATCAGTCCTGTGCATCCTCTCACTACCTAGAAAAAGAGAAGCGCCAACAAGTGACACTGTAGCACCGATATTATACATGCGGCCACGGGCGCAAGAAACTTCCCCATATAAGTATGAGTTGATTATCAAAAAAGATAGAATCACGCTGCCAAGAAAGCTGACCAAAGTACCGTATTATAAAAAAAAGAAAACATACACCATCTTCCCCATGCAGAGGATTTTTGGGCATGGAGCGAGGAACGTCGTGGAAACTTCACAGTCAGATATGCTTATAGAATGATTGTCAAAACAAAACTGAGCAGGGAGAATTGGCTGGAGGAAGGTGAAGGCACGTTTGATGGGGCTGAGGAGAATAGGGGCTGGACTTCCCTTTGGAATATATGGGCGCCATCGAAACTAAAGGTCTTTTTATGGCGGTTGGCACGGCACTCAATTCCGACGGCACAACTCCTCCACCATCGGAATGTGTCTACGATGTGTGTATGTTCCTTATGGGGAGCGAAGGATACATGGTGACACGCGTTGCTTGACTGCTCTATGGCAAGAAGTGTATGGGCTCTCCCAACGGAGGAAATGGTTGAGCACATGTGCTATAACTAAAACTTAAATGCCAAGAATTGGATCTGTTGTCTTTGGGAAGATTCTGGAATTCTCTCTTACTACCTTCTACAGTCTAAAAGTATGAGTATATACACAAGGGTGGGCCTTTGGGCTAAACCCATGCACACACTACACACACTCAACCCAACACTCCCCCTCAAGATGGGTGATAGATATTTATCATTCCCATCTTGTTACAAGCTAAATTACATTCCTTAACTCCTAAATCCTTAGCTAGACAATTTGCAGAGACCAAGGCGGATCTTACTTGGGAGCGCCAGTAATTATATTCATTGGTATTTCTGATACCACAACACTTGAGGCACCTGCAGTCAGAGAGGCCTTGGCACTTGCTGATGATCTATGCCCAAAGGATTCATGTTGCTTCAGACTGTCTGGTGGTTGTTGAAGATCTCAATCAGGGGAGCTCTATGGGCTATGGTGCAATCATTCATGAAATAATAGACCGGGCTGCTGCATTCACCTTGTGTAATTTCGTTAATGAGTTTAGGAGCTCAAATGTCGAAGCTCACAATCTAGTGAAGCATGCTTTATCTTAGGGGTTGGCCGCCATGTTTGATTAGGCCAGCCTGATAATATCTTTTTCGTCCCTGTAAACATTGACGACTTAATAAAAGCTTTGTGAGATTGTCTAAAAAAATATCTTCCCGACGCGCCAAACAAAATAACAAACAAAAATTATGAAATCCCAACAATAACAACGGCACAGCAGAGCGCTCAACCCTTCTAGTCATATCGATTGGGGAATTTGATGTTGGGAGCATCGGTTTTTAGTCGTTTGATTTACATGTATGCAGTCATTTTGATTGATTTGGGATAATACATTAATTTGCTCTACTCACGAAGGATTTTTTAGGATTTGGGGGCAGATTGCGGCATGACGACAGGCAGAAATTAACGACTCGCTCGGGACATAGGCCTACAACTTTTTTACACACCTCATACCTTCTTACAGCGTCACTAATCTGATGTACCTTCATTAGGATGGAGACATTTTGCGATCCTGCCTCAAAGGATTAGCTCTTATGGTTTTATTCCAAAAACATTATTAGTGATGGTGATCTAGATGCTGTCAATAACCACGGTCTAATTTACTTGGATTCTAGAGGGGTGTTCAGTGTTGAACCGTTGGATCTTAGATTAATTAGGTGACTTGATAAGAAACCAGGATAATAGTCATAACTACCTGCAAGTTGGTATTATAGGTTGCTGTTGGATGTGGTTAGTTATTTTTTCTTCTTCGAGGTATGTGCTTGCCTTTTGTAAATGGTTGAACGAGGTGGTACCCCCGTCCCCCACCGTAATTGTGAGACTGATCTTAATCAGCTTGACTGAAAATGGTATCATGATATCTGTTGGAATGGAATATGAGTTTTATCTTGGACAGATGTTCTATGAGGGTTTCTAAAACCTAGTGGTTAATGCTGCCTACAGGAGCGAGTAGATCTGGCTTGGTTTGGGCCATTTATTGGTATGACGGGATTGATGCTAATAGTTAGTTTTCGAGATTTCATGGAGTAAACACAAAAGTCGAAAGATTACATAGTAAAAAGATCCACCAGACCACCACAAACCAGCCCACATACAAATCTTGGTGAGCTCCAGGATTTGACACCAAGTTTCCCACCAAAACTATCCTGGGTGAGGTAGCAGTTACAATAAATGTTCTAGTACGCAGTATCTACTTGAGGTAGATCTCTGTGCAAGTGACATATTGGAGCTCGTACTGCTGAAGCAAAATCTATTATGATACGGGGCAAAACATAGGGGTGGCCCTATCTTCACGAATTGGAGGTGAATTTGAGGAAGAACACGAAGAGCATGAGAGAAGAGCGGAAGAACACAGGGGAAACAAGCACAAATCAACACACAAGTGGCAACACAAGACACACATGGATAAATCCTTGATCTCAATCATCCACAAGAGAGAGGGAGCAGGATAGGGTTCTTCCCCAAGTCGTAAGACAAAGAGGAGTTGAATTCCATGGATGAATCTTCACCCGGAGGTGGCTTTTGTACTCCTCAGAGTCTTCTCCCTCCGGAGGCCTTATTATCCACAAGGAGCCATCTCCACAATGGAGGTCTTGTTTCCACGAGGGGAGGTAGGTGGAGCTAAGCTCTATTCCACGGGAAAATTCACAAGAAATAAACAGCCGACATCCTATTGACTATACATGGTTTGAAGCCTAAACTAGCAAAATGTATGGGAAAAAGAAAACAAATAAAAAGGACAAATATGATGGACACATATCAAACACCTTACCGTCGCAGCGTGGCTGGCGCATGAAGGTTTATCGAGAGAGAAACTGGAGTGCCAAGGTGGCCGGCACGAATGCATATTCATGTGTTACAGGCATATTAGGGGCTTAGCCCAGTGCGATGTGGCCCAAGTTATCTTATCGTTATTAGGGGTTTAGCCCAATTATCTTATCGTTATTAGGGTCGTTTGCTTAGGAGTCAAGTAAATCTCTCTATATAAGGAGAAGAGATGTATCAATCTAATCAAGCAAGAAGCAATCAGTATTTGCTCGGCTTCCCTTAGGGAGCCGGGAGACCTAACCCTAGCCGTCACTTGTGCCACCGCCGCCTCTTCTCCACCACGCAAGAACGGCGCCCAGCCGCCGGCTGCCGCGCCCTCGACCTCGTCTTCCTCCATCTTTCCCCTACAATCTCTGCCTTAGAACCGGCAGAACCCTAACTCCTAACACCTCGGTATCAGGTTGTTTAGTTCCGATCATGTCTTCGCCATCGCCCATCCCGTCGCTTCCCCTGCCGACCGTCACCACCGCGCCGCTGGCCTTCTCCACCGCGCCGCTGCCCTCCCCGTCTGCGCTGCTGGTCGCATCCTCCGACGCCGCCACCACCCAGATGACGGCGCCCTCCACCGCACCACCGACCGCCGTCGACTCCCCGGCGAAGATCACCGGGGTCCTCAACGATCTCGTCACCGCCGTTCAGGGGATACGGCTATACCTAGCCGGCCCCTACGGGCCGCCGGTTGCCGCGACCGGGCCAGCCGCCCTGCCGTGGTATTTGGCACCCGCGACGCCGACCGGGCCTCTACACCACCACTGGCCGATTCAGCGGTCGCGCGCCTACACGCCCCAATGGCCGCAGTGGCCGGCGCCGGCCCTCGCGGCGTCACCCATGCCACCCAGGTCCTCGCCGCCATCGCCCTGGCAGCCGCCGCACCCCGGGGCCACCGCGACGCTGGTCGGGCCGTTGCAGCCCTTGCTGCAGCTACAACCAGCCCCCGCCACTGCCTTGATCTGGCCATAATGGCCGGACGTGGCCATCGCCATGCCCGTCGCCTCCGCCGTTTCCAGGCAGCAGCAGCTGGCGCCTCCGCCGCCAAGCACCGGGCTGACTACAACTGCGCCGGCGGGCGTGCCGATTCAGCAAGTGCGGTTCCCGCCCTCGCCATCCCAGCTTTCGGCCTGGTTGGCCGGGACGTCACCGCTGCCAGTCTACACCATGGCCGCGGATCAGCCGGCGCCCTCCCTGCCGTACAACGGGCCCTCTGACTCCGCGGGTTTCCACGCTGGCTTCGACGGGCCACTGCTTTCCTGCGGACCACCTGTGCACACCGGACCAACGCCATCCTCTTCGCTGCTTCGTACCGCCGAGCCGTACACTCACGGCGGTCATGCTCAGACACCGCCGCGCTTCGCCAAGCTCGCCTTCGCCACCTACGACGACGCCGAGGACCCCCTCAACTGGCTCAACCAGTGCGAGCAGTTCTTTCGGGGGCAACGGATGCTCGCGTCGGACCGCACCTGGCTCGCCTCTTATCACCTCCGCGGCGCCGCACAGACGTGGTACTATGCCCTCGAGCAGGACGAGGGCGGTATGCCCCATGGGAGCGTTTTCGCGAGTTCCGCCTCCTTCGATTCGGACTACCGATACGTGGGAGCCGGCTGGCGGAGTTGGGCCGCCTTCCCTTCACCACAACGGTGCAGGACTACACCGACCGCTTTCAGGCCCTGGCGTGCCACGCGCCCAGCGTGACAGCTCACCAGCGGGCCGAACTCTTCGTCGGCGGTCTGCCAGATCATATCCGCGTGGACGTCGAGCTGCAGGGACCCCAGGACCTCCAGACGGCCATGTACTACGCCCGCGCATACGAGCGCCGCGCGGTGGCCATCCAGCAGGCATCATCGTCCCGGGCCGCTGGGCCGCCACCTTAGCCGGATGTTCCCGCAGGGTCGGCCTGCTCAGGCTTCCGCGGCACCCCTTGCCGCGGTCGTGGCGCGCCCGTTCCGCCGGCTCACCTCGGCCGAGCTACTCGAGCGTCGCCGCCAAGGGTTGTGCTTCAACTGTGACGAGACCTACATGCCCGGCCACGTCTGCCCCCGATTCTTCTATCTGGAGGCTGCAGACTACATTGAGGAGGACGCCGTCGCCGCCGGGCTCGGCGACCTGGCCGCCCCAACTGTCGCGGAGGTGTTTGACGCTGGTTGATCACCTCGAGGAGTTCAGCAAGCGCTTCCTCACCTTACAGCTCGAGGACGAGCTGTTTGTGTAGGCAGGGAGAAGTGTCATGACCGGCATATTAGGGGCTTAGCCCAGTGGGCTGTGGCCCAAGTTATCTTATCGTTATTAGGGGCTTAGCCCAATTATCTTATCGTTATTAGGGTCGTTTGCTTAGGAGTCAAGTAAACCTCTCTATATAAGGAGAGGAGATGTATCAATCTAATCAAGCAAGAAGCAATCAGTATTTGCCCGGCTTCCCTTAGGGATCCGGGAGACCTAACCCTAGCCGCCTCTTGCGCCACCGCCGCCTCTTCTCCACCACGCAAGGACGGCGCCTAGCCGCCGGCCGCCGCGCCCTCGACCTCGTCTTCCTCCATCTTTCCCCTACAATCTCCGCCCTAGAACCGGCAGAACCCTAGCTCCTAACATCATGACTACCATATGTACTTTTGTTCCGATTAAGCGGACAAGGTGCCGCAGTTGATAATGGTGGCCGCACAGGCTAAGAGGCCGGGGTTAATCGAGCCGCGCAGCACAAGACAACGGCCAACAACTATGCAAAACACCTCCTACCAATGGACGCAACAGATAGGCTTAAGAAATAGAAACCAAGGAAGCCATATCTTCTCCATGCCTGTCGGGAAACAAAGGAATAACCAATTAGCAAAAGAGTGGGGAAAGAGAAAGTGAACTGGAGGATGCAAGACCAAGGTAAAGTGAGTACTTAAGGAGAGAAGAGACAACGTAATGGTAGGGGAAGAGATATGGACTTCAAGCAAATAATGCGGTAGTTAGATGGATGCAATCAGTCACATATGTTTCTACGAGACATGAAATAAATAGAGGTGGCGTGGAATGTTAAGATGGCAGCAAAATAGCATTTGTTGGTTGTTGGTGTACACTGAAAATAGAGCGCATGCATGCCGAGAGTTGCTAATGTGGCTAGATCGTGATGTGGACAGGTGCATGTTTAGATAAATAAGATAGTGGGGATGAACTTCTTATGTATATAAGATATAGGATACCGAGCTAGTTTGGAAGATTACGGTGCTAAGTGGGAGATGTTCCTTTCCAAGCATCTGTCCATGGCTTGTTCGTCCTCTTTCTGACGACCCCAACTTCTTAACAACCTAATTGTTTCTTTTGTGCTCCCACATACCGAGGATGATTAAAATTATAGATCAGACATTATATGAATCACTCAGTTGTTATTCTGTAGCAAATGCAATTGTATCTCACAAGTACATGCTATTTGTTTGGTATGTTGAGTATCTCTGGACATCCTATCCAGTTCTGATGTTTCAAGGGTTTACATCCTTCCTTTCAGACCTTCTCTACTAATTCGTTTCTGGTTGCTCTGTTTTCATTTTATGATTTCTGTTTCACACATCCAATTTTGTATTGACCAAACAGGTACCTCAATGATGTGGATTACTATGGGGGATTTGAGCAGGAGGAGCTTGATGAGCTCTTTGAAGCGATGAGATCAAACTATAAGGCCTGGTGCTCAGGTTTTGCACCACTCTGTGTTGGAGGGGACCTGGAATCAGTGTCAGTTCAGGAGTTCAGCCGAACTCTCTTCAACATTCGCCCAGACATAGCCCTGAGTGTTGTCCAGACGATCTTCCAGAGTGATGTGCGCACCCTCCTACCGCTTGTCTTGGTCCCATGCCATATCGTTCAGAGCACCAAGGACCTCGCAGTGCCAGTTGTGGTGTCAGAGTACTTGCACAAGCATCTTGGTGGCGACTCCATCGTTGAGGTGATGCCATCTGAGGGCCATCTCCCCCAGCTTAGCTCACCGGACATTGTCACCCCCGTATTGCTCCGACACATCCAGCATGACATTGCATTCTAAGTAGTGCAACCATCGCTCATAGAAACTGTTGCTTGGAAGCTTTATGAGGTCAGTATCTGCATTTACTTAAGGATTCACCACATGATGTAAATTCTTGGCGGTGGAAATTGTAGTGTACATTGTAAACCTTTGCCTACTTTAAAATGTGTATAATAATCATGTTGGATCACTTAGCAGAACTCATGCCCTACGAATTCCTACTCTCTTTTGTCTCCATGGTTTTAGTCTGAACTCTGAAGGATGTGCTTTTCTGTAGTTCCGTGCTACTTGGAAAAGAAAACGTGTTGGAGAAGATTTTTTGTGGAAATGCAAAACCTTGCAAGCTAAATTGCTCTCCACTATGACATTACAATAGGCATAGCGCGTTACACTGCAGACTAGGATTGCCTGTCATCCTAGGACAATACGGGATTTCTAAATTCAGAAACTGACTCGTAAGAACTTACGATCCTCGATGAGTACACACTGGGGCGACATGCCATAGCACCCAGCTTCCCGACTTCTTTTTAAAGTTATCAGTTTCTAAAATCACATTGGCCATCCCCAGATTGATGGCGATTTGGTTACGTCAATATCTATCTTAGGGTTCAGAGTGAGGGCAGTGATGGCCAGTGGCATGGAGATTCGCTAGAGAAAAAGCTCAGCACGGCGGGCCTAGAGGGATGGCCGGGGCGACGGAGAACCGGCGGTGGGAGTGGTTCCGGAGAGGGCTGGGCGGCGAGGCAGCGCGGGAGCGCCGCCGGCCGTGGGCGGCAGGGGCCGACGGTTCGGTCGGTGGTGGCCGGCGGCTCAAGAGGAGACGGAGGTTGAAGAAGCATCCTGGGCCTTTGATTTCTCAACGTCAGCTGACTGATTTCTAGCCATTCCTGATTTCAAGAGCTTTCAAGGCTGCAATTTCCTGATACCCAGCTGCAGTACGCAGAGCTTCCCTTGTTCTGTCCCGAGAAACCACACCCTAGCCTCCAATTCCAGAATCAAGCTTTGTACGCTACGCACCATCAGTATTAACTAGCAGGCAGAGGAGTCTGTTGTTTGGTTATTTGGTTGATATTTTTTGTTTTAAAACTCGAGTAAAGCTAGCGTATAGATAGAGGTAAATACACCCGCGGTTTTTGAACTTGCACTGGATGATCACTTTGGTGCACAAAGTTGTAAAATACACATTTATGGTCACGGAACTTGCAAAACAGTGCAAATACAGTTACTCCCTTCGTGGGCCCGCTGTCAGCGACCATGGCCGTCCAATGAGGCGTGCACGCGGTCACTTTGCAGAAAACCCTGTGGGTTTATTAATTTTTGCGCAAAAAAACCTGCTGACAGTGGGCCATTCATGACAGTGGGCAAGTCGTCCCCTCGTTCACAAATCCCCCCGGTTCCCAAATTAGGAACCCTAGACAGGCGATGGCGGAGACAGACGGCTGCGGTAGCAATTAGGTGAGTCCTCGTCGGCGTCGTCGGGTTGAATAGTTGTCCGCCGGTTGGATCTGGGCTGAAGATAACTGAAAATAGCCACAGCTTAGTTAACTGAACATATGTGGGCTGAAGATAACTGAAGATAGCCACATCTTAGTTAACTGAACATAACTGAAGATAGCGGCTATACGATGACCCAAAGGCACGGGACGATGACCCGAACCCGCCGGATGCAGAACCGGATGCACGGCGCCTTGAACCGGATGTGCGGCGCCTTGAACCGGCACTGGAGCTGCCCGCGCCGGGCGCCGGCGTGCCGTCGCGGCTACGCCCTTCAGTGGACATCCTCTGTTGTACGGGCGGCGGAGCAGAGGAAAGAGACGATGCACACTACATGGGAGAAAAGGGAGAGATGGGGAGAAAGTAACAGAATCCTCTCATTACCCAACTGGCTATATGGTGTCATCTATCACTGGCCGATCTCGGTTTCGAGTCCTAGATAGCCTACCTTTTTTGCTCTTTTTATTATTTTGCATCAGGCGACACAGATCAAATACATTTTGCAGCAACAATTCTACAAATTAAGCACTGTCAAAACAATCTCAAGAATGAACCAATTGAAACCAGATTACAGAAATCATAGAAATTTACTTAATATTGATCTGGGAGGCCTCTTGAACTACTAGCACTGTCATAGCATAAACAAAAGCGTAGCAAAATACAGTTTCATACAGTCTGAACACCGAGAAAACCAAAGCAAAATAAAGTTGGAAAAGGCCTTACCTACTACTCCCTTCGTTCCTAAATATTTGTCTTTTTAGAGATTCAAATGGACTATCACATACGGATGTATATAGACATATTTTAGAATGTAGATTCACTCATTTTGCTCTGTACATAGTCAAAAACACAAACAACAACAACAAAGCCTTTAGTCCCAAACAAATTGGGGTAGGCTAGAGGTGAAACCTATAAGATCTCGCAACCAACTCATGGCTCTGGCATATGGATAGCAAGCTTCCACGCACCTCTGTCCATAGCTAGCTCTTTGGTGATACTCCAATCCTTCAGGTCTCTCTTAACAGACTCCTCCCATGTCAAATTAGGTCTACCCCGCCCTCTCTTGACATTCTCCGCACGCTTTAGCCGTCCACTATGCACCGGAGCTTCTGGAGGCCTGCGCTGAATATGCCCAAACCATCTCAGACGATGTTGGACAAGCTTCTCTTCAATTGGTGCTACCCCAACTCTATCTCGTGTATCATCATTCCGGACTCGATCCTTCCTTGTGTGGCCACACATCCATCTCAACATACGCATCTCCGCCACACCTAACTGTTGAACATGTCGCCTTTTAGTCGGCCAACACTCAGCGCCATACAACATTGCGGGTCGAACCGCCGTCCTGTAGAACTTGCCTTTTAGCTTTTGTGGCACTCTCTTGTCACAGAGAATGCCAGAAATTTGGCGCCACTTCATCCATCCGGCTTTGATTCGATGGTTCACATCTTCATCAATACCCCCATCCTCCTGCAACATTGACCCCAAATACCGAAAGGTGTCCTTCTGAGGTACCACCTGGCCATCAAGGCTAACCTCCTCCTCACACCTAGTAGTACTGAAACTGCACATCATGTACTCGGTTTTAGTTCTACTAAGCCTAAACCCTTTCGATTCCAAGGTTTGACTCCATAACTCTAACTTCCTATTTACCCCCGTCCGACTATCGTCAACTAGCACCACATCACCCACAAAGAGCATACACCATGGAATATCTCCTTGTATATCCCTTGTGACCTCATCCATCACCAATGCAAAAAGATAAGGGCTCAAAGCTGATCCCTGATGCAGTCCTATCTTAATCGGGAAGTCATCAGTGTCGACATCACTTGTTCGAACACTTGTCACAACATTATCGTACATGTCCTTGATGAGGGTAATGTACTTTGCTGGGACTTTGTGTTTCTCCAAGGCCCACCACATGACATTCCGCGGTATCTTATCATAGGCCTTCTCCAAGTCAATGAACACCATATGCAAGTCCTTCTTTTGCTCCCTATATCTCTCCATAAGTTGTCGTACCAAGAAAATGGCTTCCATGATCGACCTCCCAAGCATGAAACCAAACTGATTTTTGGTCACGCTTGTCATTCTTCTTAAGCGGTGCTCAATGACTCTCTCCCATAGCTTCATTGTATGGCTCATCAGCTTAATTCCACGGTAATTAGTACAACTCTGAACATCCCCCTTGTTCTTGAAGATTGGTACTAATATACTCCGTCTCCATTCTTCTGATATCTTGTTTGCCCGAAAAATGAGGTTGAAAAGCTTGGTTAGCCATGCTATCGCTATGTCCCCGAGACCTTTCCACACCTCAATGGGGATACAATCAGGGCCCATTGCCTTGCCTCCTTTCATCCTTTTTAAAGCCTCCTTGACCTCAGACTCCTGGATTCGCCGCATAAAACGCATGCTGGTCTCATCAAAGGAGTCGTCCAGTTCAATGGTAGAACTCTCATTCTCCCCATTGAATAGCTTGTCGAAGTACTCCCGCCATCTATGCTTAATCTCCTCGTCCTTCACCAAGAGTTGGCCTGCTCCGTCCTTGATGCATTTGACTTGGCCAATATCCCTCGTCTTCCTCTCTCGGATCTTGGCCATCTTATAGATGTCCCTTTCACCTTCCTTCGTGCCTAACCATTGGTAGAGGTCCTCATATACCCGACCCCTTGCTTCACCAACAGCTCGCTTTGCGGTCTTCTTCGCCATCTTGTACTTCTCTATGTTGTCTGCACTCCTATCCAGGTATAGGCATTTGAAGCAATCTTTCTTCTCTTTAATCGCCTTCTGGACATCATCATTCCACCACCAGGTATCCTTATCTTCGCTTCTCCTTCCCCTGGACACTCCAAGCTCCTCCGAGGCCACCTTACGAATGCAAGTCGCCATCTTCGTCCACACATTGTTCGCATCTCCTGCTTCCTCCCAAGGGCCCTCCTTAATGACCCTCTCCTTGAACGCTAGAGCTACCCCCCCTTGAGCTTCCACCACTTCGTTCTAGCGACTTTGGCACGCTTATCCCGCTGGACACGAATCCGAAAGCGGAAGTCAGCAACCACCAGTTTATGCTGGGGTACAACACGCTCTCCAGATATCACCTTACAGTCTAGGCACGCACGCCTATCTTCTCTTCTCGAGAGGATGAAATCAATCTGGCTAGAGTGTTGGCCACTACTAAAAGTCACCAGATGTGATTCTCTCTTTCTAAAGAGGGTGTTAGCTACAATCATGTTGTAGGCTAGAGCAAACCTTAAGACATCTTCTCCTTCTTGATTCCTGATGCCATAGCCAAAGCCCACGTGCGCCCCTTCAAAACCTGTGTTAGATGTACCCACGTGGCCATTGAGGTCACCTCCTATGAAGAGCTTCTCACCAATTGCTCTGTATATAGTCACTTGTCAAAATCTCTAGAAAGCCAAATATTTAGGAACGGAGGGAGTACATCTTTACCCCAACTACAGGAGCAGTTCATTCATGAACTAAACCTAACTAAAAGTTCATTCATGAACTCTAACTTGTTCTGATGTAAACTAAAGAGAGAAAATCATGCAGATCAGTAGGTCGGCCATCTTGAGATAGAGCAGAATGTGGTGCATTTTGGCTAAACAAAACCCCCTCTTCAGCCTGCATGAACTGTGCTCTATCAGCAGCTCCATCATCTCCAAACAGGAGATTGTAAAAGCCAGGAGCATCAACTCTTCCTCCTGTGACATCTCCAGGAGCAGCACCTCTTCCTCCAAATGTAGCAGCTGTAGTTCTTCCTCCTCTTGCACCATTTCTTCCTCCTCTACCAGCATTTCTTTCTCCTCTTGCACCATCTCTTCCTCCCCTCCCAGCAGTTCCTCCTCCTCTTGCAGCATTTGTTGCTCCTCTCCCTACACTGCCTCCCCCTCTTGCTTGTTTTTTCTTGGGTCTTGTTGCAGCCGCTGCTTGCTGACTTGACTCAGCTGCTTCCTCTCCATTTGCAGGCGCTGCTTGCTGACTCCTCCCCCCCTAGCCATTGTTGTTGTCACTCTGCCTACTGGCATTGCTTCTCTAGCATTTGCAATGAATGTAGACTCAGGCAAGGGGCCAAATTCCCTAGGGGGTGGGTACGTGAGCCTCTCCTGCAAAAATTAAGACAGAGCACACTAGTGATTTATGAGTGTGTACAAGTTAATTAGTGAAATCATCATTGCCTGTTCCTGCATCTTGTACACCATAGAATCAGGTGTTTGTGTTGGATCCAGCTGTGGGTATACCCTGTGTGGCATTATGTTCTACACAAGACAAGCAATGTATGAACTTAGTGTATCCTAAATCTGAAAAAGTATATGGGAGTAAGCATAAGAGTACAAGTGTATTACAGCAAGTATTGATGGATCATCATACTCTTTTTCAGATTCCCTAGCAGCTTCTTCATTTGGAGTCTTATCAACATGATTATGGTGTCCCTTTTTGTTATGATCAGCTGCTCCACATATTGAACAATGCATGGTCACACCATGCTTGGTCACCTTCTTTACTCCATTTTTGTCACTCTTCTCTTGTGGATCTTTCTTCCTATTTTTCTTTGGCCTGCCCATAACTTTTGTGTACAATGGTGGATACACATCAATCCCGTTCATTTTCTCCCATAGATTTGTATCCCTCATCGGCATCATGTTATATCCATAACACTTTTTGTACTCCACTATATAGCAGGAATGAACCATGCTCTCTTGTTCAATCCTCTCATGCCTGAAAGTTGCATTGCATGATGACAAGGGATGCCAGACAGTACCCACCTTTTGCAGTCACAGCTTAGCATATTTAAGTCCACTATGTATGAGTTTTGTAGAGAGAAAACTTTGAACACACCTCTACCATACTCTTGCACCCTGCAATTCTTTGCCCACTCAATGTATTTGTCGAGTTTCTTCTGAATCTTGGGGCGCAGTCTTCCTGTCCACTTTTCCGACTCCCTTTGCTTACCAACTATCCTATTTGTGAGCTTCGTGAAAATATAATCCAGCATTGACTTAATCGGTAGCTCTCTTCCATCCAATATATAACTGTAGATATTTTCATATGTTCATGTTATGTTAGTACCCAATGGCATTGTTTGACATGATATGAAGGAAAGGTGGGAGGGCAATGCAAACCTGTTGAAGACTTCAGACATGTTGTTTAATAATATGTCACACTTGCAAAATGGGTTGAAGAAAGCTTTGATCCATGTTTTCGGAGCTAACTTCTCAACCCACTTGTAAGCATCAAGGTTGTGCTCTTTGATCTGATTCATGCTTCTCGTGTAGGCCATCTCATTTGGGGATCTAGCTATAGCCCACAAGTCATTTTTCAGCTGGTCACCCTTGTGGACTTTGTGAAAATTTTGGTAAATATGCCTAACACAATTTCTGTGTTCTGAATAAGGAAAAACCTTCTGAACTACATTTATTAAACCCTACAAAATAGCAATATCATCAACAACAATAATTGCATAAACTAACAGCAAACACTAGCATAAAATGGAAGGAAGTGTGCCCACCTTCTGCTTGTCACTCATAAGTGTATATGGTGTACTGTTGCTTATGTTGAGATCATCCTTCAATGAAGTTAAGAACCACTCCGAACAAGTGATGAGCGTCAGGAAGTCCCAGCAGATGCTTGTACATCTTACTAACAGAGAAATTGCCAAATTTCCACTCATATGTCCAAGAGTCATTAGAGCTTTCCAACTGAAGTAATATGGGTGTAACATCATGTAGTTGCTGGAAGGAAATAGAGGAGAGTGGAGTACGAAATTGTTGCATGATATCCAAAGACTGTTTCATGGTTTCCACTGAGCATTGGTCATCTATTGCAAAGGAGTGTAATTCAGGATATTGTTGTGCCAGGGGATTTTGGTGCCAGTTATCAGTCCAGAACAGAGTGGTCTCTCCATTGCCCACAGTAGAACGTGCCACAACCTTGAAGAGAGGGATTAGCTTCAAATGTGCTTTCCACCAAAAAGAATCTTCCATTTTGCCTTGAGGTGGGTTGGTAGTGTAGTAAGATTCCCACATCAATTTAACCCATGGCAGATTTTGCTTATTGAAGAATTTGTGCAGATTTTTGATAAGCAGAGTTGTATTGTGCAGTTGAATATCCACTACTCCTAGTCCCCCATGGGACTTAGGTTTGCAAAATGTCTCTCAAGCAATCATTGCTTTTCCATCCGTGATCACATTCGGGACTCCGAACAACCTTCGGTTCATCAAAACACATAAACTCATAATACCCATCGTCATCGAACGTTAAGCGTGCGGACCCTACGGGTTCGAGAACTATGTAGACATGACCGAGACTCACTTCCGGTCAATAACCAATAGCGGAACCTGGATGCTCATATTGGTTCCTACATATTCTATGAAGATCTTTATCGGTTAAACCGCATAACAACATACGTTGTTTCCTTTGTCATCGGTATGTTACTTGCCCGAGATTCGATCGTCGGTATCTCAATAACTAGTTCAATCTCGTTACTGGCAAGTCTCTTTACTCGTTCCGTAATGCATCACCCCGCAACTAACTCATTAGTCACAATGCTTGCAAGGCTTATAGTGATGTGCATTACCGAGAGGGCCCAGAGATACCTCTCCGATACTCGGAGTGAAAAATCCTAATCTCGATCTATGCCAACTCAACAAACACCATTAGAGACACCTCTAGAGCACCTTTATAATCACCCAGTTATGTTGTGACGTTTGGTAGCACACAAAGTGTTCCTCCGGTATTCGGGAGTTGCATGATCTCATAGTCATATGAACATGTATAAGTTATGGAGAAAGCAATAACAACAAACTAAACGATCATCGTGCTAAGCTAACGGATGGGTCAAGTCAATCACATCATTTTCTAATGATGTGATCCCGTTAATCAAATGACAACTCATGTCTATGGTTAGGAAACATAACCATCATTGATTCAACGAGCTAGTCAAGTAGAGGCAAACTAGTGACACTCTGTTTGTCTATGTATTCACACTTGTACTAAGTTTCCGGTTAATACAATTCTAGCATGAATAATAAACATTTATCATGATAGAAGGAAATAAATAATAACTTTATTATTGCCTCTAGGGCATATTTCCTTCAGGATTATAGGGAAATCAGGGTAACTGTTTACTTGTAGTGGAGGGGAGAGTATCCTATTCCTCATGGCCTCATTGAGGATGGACTGTAGCAGACCAGCAGCCAGAACAAAAAGGAGAGGTGAGAGAGGATCTCCTTCTCTGACACCCCTCTTGCAGTGGAACACTTTACCAGATATTCCATTGAGCAGTACAACAGATGTCCCAGATTTGAAAATCATATCTATCCAGTTTATCCATCTCTTCCCAAAACCTTTGGCCTTCAAGATATCTAGGATAGTTTGGTGCTCTATTAAATCAAAGGCTTTTTCAAAGTCTAATTTCAAGATTAGAATTTCCTCTTTGGATTGTTGGCATTGGTGAAGATATTCAAAAGCCCAGGCCAAACAATTTTGGATTATTCCAGACTTTATAAACCCATACTGGTTGATGTGCACCAACCGAAGAATGACAGCTTGTAGTCTGTTGGCCAAGAGTTTGGTAATTATCTTGATAGAGCAATTTAGGAAAGAGATTGGTCTATAATCCCCTGGCAACATTGGATTATCTTTTTTAGGAATGAGAGTAATATATGAAGAGTTAATGCTCTGAAGATTGACATTCCTATTATAGAAATCCTTGATCAGACTATAAAAATCTTCAGCAATTATACTCCAACAACTTTTGATGAAGGCCCCATTAAAACCATCTGGACCAGGAGCTTTATCTAGTGGCAATTGAGCTACCACTGCATCTGTTTCTTCCTTAGTAAAAGGTCTTTCTAGCTCCATTAGATTTCCCCTTCTCTGAATCAAAGTGTGCAATGGAAAAGATTCCACTTTGGGGGTAGATGTGCTTAATCTTTCTTTGAAAGCTCTCCATAGAACAACTGCTTTGGCTTGATGAACTGTTGTCTCTTGACCAGTCTCATCATGGATAGAACTGATGTGATTCTTTCTATACTTGATAGTGGATTTTGCTTGAATTTTTTTTGGTGTTTTCATCTCCCAACTTGACCCATCTTATGGTAGCCCTTTGTTTCCAGTAAGTTCTCTGGTATGAAAGAAGTTTCAGATAATGCTCACTTATTATACATCTGCCATTCCATTCCACATTGGTTAGAGGTCTGGACTCTTCCACTGTATCCATTAGGAGAATGAAATTATTACAAGCTCTAATGGTGGCTGCAAGGTTGGACAAATTTTTAGACCTTTTCTAAGTCTCTTGAATTTTGCTGTGATCCTCTTGGCACTATCTTGTTCCTGCGCATCTTGTGACCAGATATTCTGCACAACCTCTTTGAAATCACCATGGTCTAGCCAAAAAAATTCAAACCTGAATAGGTTGGACTTGGGAATGCTTGTGCCCACTTTTATCACACATGGGACATGATTTGAGATAGGTTTTGAAAGGGCAGCTGCCTGAGTGTTGGGATATGAAATTGTCCATGATTCTGAAGAAAAAATCCAATCTATTTTTTCCAGTAAGGGTGCAGTTTGCATGTTGCTCTATGTGTAGCTTCTTCCTTTGAGGGGAATTTCAACCAGACCAAGATTATTAATAGCTTCATTAAATTGCAGCATTTCTTGAAAATTTCCTCCCTCTTTATTCCTATTCTTAGGATATCTGATGTAATTAAAGTCACCCAAAATCAGCCAATTTACATCATTAGGAGTTTGAATGTTATTGAACCAGTCTAGAAATTCCAACTTTTCCTCTAGTGAACAAGGGCCATAAATATTTGTTAAAAAACAACTTCCCCCAGTGTGAACTGTATTGACAGGGAGAACCTGTTTTCAAAAACTTTTTGCCCCTGGAAGAAATTATCATTCCAGGCAACAAGGAGACCCCCAGAAGCCCCCCACAGATGGAGTGAATTCAAACTTGTTAATCCTTTTAGGGCAGAAGTTTTTAACATAGGCAGTGTCAAAATGTTCTCTCTTTGTTTCCTGTAGACACAATATAGCACAACCAGATCCTCTATTTTATTGGAGATGGCAGACCATTTATCTTTAGAGTTGATCCCTCTAATATTCCAGTTTAAGATATTTTAGTTTGTATTCATTTATAAGGAGCATTAAATCCTTTGAGCCAGGGTCTTAAGAGCAAATACATCCAAAGACAGCAAACAGCCAAAGACCTGGAGCTGGCACACATAGGCCAAGGTTGAGATAAATTCCAACAAGTAGTCCAGTATGACCAACACACGTTAGAGGTTGTAGTAGTACTTAAGGGGATTCTTACAAACTTAACACAAGACCAACAATTCATAATACAAAGCATTACATTCATTCCAAAAGTCAAACATGCCGAGAGTGCAACAACTGTCTGGGGATCAAGGCTTGAAGATGGCCTTGGCCTTGGGAGCCTCCTTCTGTCCCTCCTTGCTAGTCTCCACCTTGGTTCCTCTCTTCTTTTTCAGCTTGCTGAGATTTCCAGAGGTTAGACCTTTGTAGGCTGCAAGAGTCAAATCTAGTAGAAGTGTTCCAAATTCTTCTAATTTGTGAGAAACATCATCTTCGGAGACAATCACACATGCTTTGTGAGCTAATTCTACTTAATCACATAGTGCTTTGCTTTCTTCCAACACTTCCGAAGAAAAATCAACGAAACCAACCTGAAATCCATCATGAATTACGCAAATTAGATCATTAAGCTGCAAAACAAAGGGTCCAAAGATCACTAAAAAGGAGTGAAATGACTGACTAAATTGGTTCTGTTTCAAGTAAACATATAGAATGAGTTGAGGCAAGATGAAATTGAACTTTGTAAAACTCCTGTTAGCATCTAACTCCTAGAACAAAGACATTTGGACATCACTGGGCACAACATGATTCCTCAAGTAATGGTATAGTTAACTTTGATATAGCAGGCATGTTGCACCCCTCAAAATCTCTAGGCTTCACTCTTTTCAAAAAATAAAAGGACATGAAGAGTACTTAGCAACAGAAAATCGACCAAAGCATAGAGAACATCTTCAATTTTAAGGTTAACAATAGTTGTAAAAAGTTACCTTTAGCAAATATATTAAAAGAAAGGTAATTGGAAAAAGATAGCCCTCACAAATAGGATGCATGATGCAGTGAGGAACACATGGTGTTTCCGTCGGAGCAATGGAGTCTAGAAAGGATCAAATATGGAATGAGAATGTTGACTAACTTGACATTTGGTAGAATCATGGAACTTATTTTTCAACTTACATGGCAAGTGCTACTTGTAAGAAGAAGCTGGCAATTAAAGCACGCATCAAGGGCGCATATCCAGAATGTAGTCCATGGCTAAAGCTCCAAAAACAGAAACATAAATGAAGACTTGGCATATTGTTCTTTAAAACAAAGTATAATTTAGTGTGTTTACAACATACTGAAAAGACAATGGTTTCAAATTGCAAGGAAAATAAATACCACCTCATCAATTTGAATGTCAAATAGATGACTCAGATGTAGCACATAAATATTCATATACAAAGCAGTGGCTAAAGCCTGCCTACGAAAGGAAAATGTTTGTATATTTTTCTGAAGATTTAACAGTGCATAATTGTCATACTACAAATGGTTTTGTAAATTGTTAGAGCATAGTACCCGTAAGATTATGAATTTCACTATGACCTCCATATGTGTCACCTAAAATTCAAAGAAAATTTAGTGACTAGAATACAACATGTTATCTTCATCACTCCATCTATTATCCCACAATGTTGATGTATAAATGTATTGCCTAGTCTCTTCCATCAAATCGATCTTTTGGTTGCATTGGTTAGAGCATGCACTTCTACATGGTATCAAAGCCAAGAGGTCTTGAGTTTAAGATCTGGCTAGCACAATTAAGTTGCAATCCACTTACGGTCCACGTTTAGGTCCGAGGGAGCCACCCGTGAGGGGGAGTGTTGACGTATAAATGTATTGCCTAATCTCTTCTATCATATCGGTCTTTTGGTTGCATTGGCTAGAGCATGCACTTCTACACACAAAATGGCAAAAATGATGTAGAACAAATGACTTACCCGTAATTTAGCGAGCGAGTTCTGCTTTTGTCAGCCAGTCGCCCAGCCGTATAGGTAGGGGCCAGGTTAGGGATGTTGGGAAACATAGTAGAAAACAAAAAAATTCATGCCTATGCGCACCCAAGGTCAATATGAAGATGCATATCGGGTTGGGATCATGATCGTTACCATCACCAAGTTGCAGCAGAATAAGAAACGTGTCGGTATAGATCGTACTTGGAGTCCCTCGAACCGTCGATGAATGATCTCGTGGATCGCCCACGAACAGTCCCTCGAACTGAAGACCGAAAGCACGGCTTCTCTACTTGGTTGCAAGCGTGCAGCCTTCATGATCCGCCAGCGCTACGCCGTCCAGAGCTAATCATCGCCGGAGAATTAGAGGGAGAAGATTAGAACCACACGGGTCTTCTAATTATGACTATTAGAGGATTAGTCTAGCTTTAATTAGTCAATTAGGACCAACTAGAACTAGAACTAGAGGAGGCTCCAGAACTTGTGTATCCTGAAGAGCACAAATCCTCAAGTATATATAGGTTGGGAGGGGAGGAGAGCATCAAAGAGAAGGAGAAGGACTCCCCTCCCTTTGTGCCGGCCAAGGAGGGAAGGGGAGTCCTTCCCCTTCCACAATTCGGCCTTCTTCCACATGGGAAGGGGCGCCTTCCCACTTAGGCCTTGGTGGACCAAGTTGCCTTCCTCCATTTGGCATTTTAAGGCTCGTTGATATTAAATCAAATATAAAAGTGTTCTAAATATTATCAGACCCAATATTACCCAATACTCACCGAAACCCTTCCGATGACCCTGAAACGCTTTTGGATCCTCTCAGAACTATTTCGAATATTAATGAAACAATTCAACAAATATATTCTCATCACTCCCATCCTACTAACACTCGGAATATTGTGATTTCCTTAAGGTTGATACCCCGTGGGTTCGGTAACTCATAGACATGAACGAAACCCCTTCGTTCAATAACCAATAGCGGAAACCGTGGACGTCCATATCGATCCCTATGAGCCACGAATGATGTACAAGTGAACCTTTGGTTATCATGTGATGTTCGCATTGCTTCACGATACTTTACATAACCTACAATGTATCGTTATCATCTTGAGTCATCACATGCTCACTGTACCGAAATCCTTGTTGCCCGTTTTGTTCCTTTTTCTCGTTGTTTTGTTCTGGCATCCCCATGACATAGTCACCTGTGTTTGGATAGACAATGATGAATGCCGTCACACCGAGAGGGCCCTAAGAATATATCTCAATCGTCGGAGGAGCAAATCCCACTCTCGAGCTATCTAGTCCCTTGTCAATCTTTTCGATGATCCTGTAAGTTGCCGTTATGATCACCGTGTTACAGGTGATATTTGAGCAACCCCAAAGCCCACCTTACGATAAGAAGTGACTACGATACTCTCATGGTCTAAGGAGCAAAATCACACGTTCACAGTTCACGTTATTACAATTGATTATAGACGATATTATTCAATTCATAACAAACATATTTGGGTCGATTCAATATGATCGTTCTTCCAACATCATAATCTCAATGTTGTTTTAGGACTATCATTTAACACTTAACGATATTCTAAGATCCAGAAAATGTGATCACGAATCAACACATGAGCTAGTCCTAGATGCAAGACTAAGAACCTTTTATTTAACCATTTATCATTCCACATGTACATGAGTTTTTCTACTGAATCGCGTATTCCAGGATCAGAGCTGTTATAGCATAAAATATAAACTGTTTAATTATGAATATGGAAATATAATAATGCAAGTATTATTGCCTCTAGGGCATATTTCCAACAGTCTCCCACTTGCACTAGATTCAATAATCTAGTTTACATTGTCTCTTTAACACCTATGGCTATTCGGTGTTGCTCATGTTTTTCTCATGGTAAAGCCTTCGTCACTGGGTTTGGCACATTCAGATCCATGTGAATCTTCAGAATATTCACATAACCCTTCTCAACATATTGTCGGACAATGTGATACTTGCATTCAATGTGTCTGGTCTTCATGTGTGATCTTGGTTTCTTTGCTTGAGCAACAACTCCATTATTATCACAATAGAGAGCTATTGGATTCATCACACTTGGGACTACACTAATTTCTTCAAAAACTTCTTGATCTATTACGCCTCCTTTGAAATTTCCAAAGCTGCAATTTATTCTGCTTCTATCATAGAATCTGCAACAGTGTTTTTGTTTGAAACTCTTCCAAACAATCACACCGTCATTAAGTGTGAAAACATAATCTAATTGAGATTTATAGTCATCTGTATCATTCATGAAGCTAGCATCGGTCTAACCATTTACAACGAGTTCTTCATCTCCTCCATAAACAAGGAGCATGTCCTTTGTTCTTCCGAGGTACATAAGAATATTTTTAACTGCTATGCAGTGAGCCACTCCTGGATCGCTCTAGTATCTGCTACTAACACTTAGTGCATAAGAAACATCTGGTCTTGTACATAGCATAACATACATGATGGAGCCAATAGCAGAGGCATATGGTACTTCACTCATTTGCACCCGCTCATCAACTGTCTTAGGACATTGATTTCCGCTAAGTGTTATGCCATGTGACATTGGGAGAAAACCTTTCTTAGCATTCTTCTTTTTAAACCTCTTTAAAACCTTGTCGATGTACGTACTCTGACTTAGTGCTATTAGACATCTTGCTCTATCTCTATAGATCTTTATGCCCAATATATATGCCGGTTCACCTAAGTCTTCCATTGAAAACACACACTTCAAATAGTGTTTTATTGTGCCAAGATACTTAGTATCATTCCCAATCAACAATATGTCGTCTACATATAATATTAGAAACGCTTCTTCATCATTTTTAATGAAGCCAAACTCTTTTACCCCTTCATCAAAAGGTTGATTCCAGCTCCTTGATGCTTGCTTCAAACCATAGATTGACCTTTGAAGCTTTCACACCTTTCTGGCATCCTTTGGATCGACAAAACTTCTGGTTGTATCATGTATACATCCTCTTTCAGATTTCCATTTAGGAAAGTAGTTTTGACATCCATCTGCCATATCTTGTAGTCAAAATATGCAACTATAGCCATCATAATCCATACAGACTTTAGCATTGCCACCAGAGAGAGTCTCATCATAATCAACTCCCTCAACTTGCAAAAACCCTTTCGCAACTAGACTTGCTTTGTAGATGGTTGGATTACTGCCGGGACCCCGATCCTAAGTCACATCGATCTAGCAGGTAACACCTCATATCACTTTGCGGCCTCACGCACGGTATTCCCATGACTGCAGCCTTACCTTGGCCGGGACCGTTTGTGCATTTTGGCTCACGTATATGATAGTGTCGCTAGCATCCATATGATAGAGAACCCGGGCCGACATGACTAGTCGTAAACTGAAGGTGGCACAAACTTACAGGGACATGCATACATGACCCAACAATGCATGTGTCGGTCTGCAGCAAGTGTAACCGGATTGTAGCAAGCTATCAGGACTCCGGTAAACACCGCGCGTGACATTTCCCCGAAGGGACAAACACATGAGCAAAGGACACATGCCGGTCAATCCATGTATTCCGGATGGAAGCACTAGGAGGCATTTCCCCATAAGGTAGGCTACCAAGAATAAACAACTAGGTGTCGAATCCCACACATACCAAAGCATTTTAGAAACATACACACAATATGCTTGATATGTGTAGATACAACATGGCATCACAACATAACTCCACGACTCAAGTATTTATTTGAAAGGCTCCGAGCAGCCATACATAGCATGATATTACAAACATGGGTTTCATGACCCAGCATTCAAGTCATAGAAGCAACGAGCACACGTGGAAGTATAAACATGTCTGAGTATAGACATCTGAAAAGAAAGAAGGCTAAAAAGCCTGTCTATCTACAAAACCCTCCAAAGGAAACATACCTCTGTCTGGGATTCCCATGTTAATCGTCGAAGCGCACGAAGAACTACTAGTGAGACTGAAATCTCTCTGCAAAACATAAATTAAGCAAACGTGAGTACAAATGTACTCAGCAAGACTTACATGAGAACTAGATACTTATGCATCAGTATCAACAAGGGGGTTGTGGAGTTCAACTGTAGCAAGCCAGGTTTGACTCACTGGCTTTCTTGTACTATGTCTACCAACATTTTCTTTGGGGAAGAAAGCGCACATGAGTCCACATATTCACCATATCAATACACCACTATGGATTCTCTCCCGTCTTCCTACGAGAAGGCCATCCATAGCACTCAAACTTATCTTGCGCATTTTAGAGTATCTACTTCAAGTTATCTATGAACAATGTAAGATTTCCAAGTAGTCCATATCCGAGGACGCGACTATCCGAATAGATCATTAAACCTGCAGGGGTGTACTTCTTCACACACGCTCTCACCACTTATCGCCATTTACATGACATGTACTCAACAACCTTCAAGCGGAAGCCCAACTAGGGTGTCGGCCACGACATGACTAACCACACAAGTCTCTAGTCCAGGTTTATTGCCTATTTGAGGTTGTATCCACAATGGAAGTTCGACCGAGGTTCTACCATGTCCCTAAACGATGAGAGCAGGGTTCCCAAGAGCATCGTTCGGGTGTTATCCTGGTACACCATGCCTTGTTGTCTATACCGCATCATAGTCCACCCTTAGGGTCAGCGCTACGCACGGCCTCCAACACATATCCTACAAACATCAGAAACTAGTTGCAACTCCTGGACAGAGATCAAGGCGATTAATAAGTCGAGAGGGTCCATGGGTTTCGGGCCCAATGTATGGTAGTAGTTGTTCTTGGATCACAAACACAGAACTCAGTTCCTAAGAATGGTTTCAATGAGACAACCCACCATGTACTCCTACATGGCCTCTCGTCGCTACCTTTACCAAATCGTGTTCACGCACTTAGCTTTCAACAGTAGGACATGATCACATCCATTCCAATCCATCCAAGATGAATCAGACCTAACATGACTCTAAGCATACCAGGCATAAGAAGCAAGCATGAATGAGTAGGCACATTGATGACCCACAAGTATAGGGGATCAATTGTAGCTCTTTTCAATAAGTAAGAGTGTCGAACCCAATGAGGAGCAGAAGGAAATGACAAGTAGTTTTCAGTATGGTGTCTGCAAGTGCTGAAATTGTAAGTAGCAGAATAGTTTGATAGCAAGATAATTTGTAACGAGCAAGTAACAATAGTAGTAACAAAAGTGCAGCAAGATAGCCCAATCCTTTTGAGGCAAAGGACAGGCCAAAACGGGTTCTTAAACGGTTTCTTATGATAAGCAAAGCGTTCTTGAGGGTACACGGGAATTTCATCTAGTCACTTTCATCATGTTGGTTTAATTCGTGTTTGATATAATTTGATATGTGGGTGGACCGGTGCTTAGATGTTCTTACTTGACTCCTACTTATGATTAACCCTCCCGCAAGCATCCGCAACTATGAGAAAAGTATTAAGACTAAATTCTAACCATAACATTAAACTTTTGGATCCAATTGGTCCCTTACGGAATATCGCATAAAATGGGGTTTAAGCTTCTGTCACTCTCGCAACCCATCATCTAATTGCCACTCCACAATGCATTCCCTTAGGCCCAAATATGGCGAAGTGTCATGTACTCGACGTTCACATGACACCACTAAGGGAATCACAACATACATACTATCAAAATATTGAACACATATCAAATTCACATGATTACTTGCAACATGATTTCTCCTGTGACCTTAAGAACAAAGGTAACTACTCACAAATGATAAACATGCTCATGACCAGAGGAGTATTAAATAGCATATTGGATCTGAACATATTATCTTCCACAAAATAAACCATATAGTAATCAACTACAAAATGTAATCAACACTACTAGTCATCCACAAGTACCAATGTATAGTTTCGATAACAAGATTGAACACAAGAGATGAACTAGGGTTTGAGAGGAGATGGTGCTGTTGAAGATGTTGATGGAGATTTCCCTCCCCAAGATGGTAGAGTTGTTGGTGATGATGATGACGATGATTTCCCCCTCCGGGAGGGAAGTTCCCCCGGTGGGATCGCTTCGCCGGAGGGCAAAAGTGCTCCTGCCCAAGTTCCGCCTCGAGGCGGCGGCGCTTCGTCCCAAAAGTACTCTTATTTTTTCTAGGTCAAAATGACTTATATACCAAAAGATGGGCACCGGAGGTGGGCCGAGGAGGGCAGAACCCACCAGGGCGCACCTGGGCTCCCTGGCGCGCCCAGGTGGATTGTGCCCACATGGTGGGCCCCCTCTGATAGTTATTTGCTCCAATAATTCTTAAATAATCCATAAAAAATCTTCATGAAGTTTCATCTTGTTTGGAGTTGTACAGAATAGGTGGCCTGACGTAGCTTTTTCAGGTCCAGATTTCCAGCTACCGGAATTCTCCCTCTTTGTGTATACCTTGCATATTATGAGAGAAAATGCATTAGAATTACTCCAAAAAGCATTATTATGGATAAAAACATTATAAATAACAGTAAGTAAACATGATGCAAAATGGACATATCAACTCCCCCAAGCTTAGACCTCGCTTGTCCTCAAGCGAAAACCAAAATCGAAAAACATGTCCACATGCTTTGAGAGAGAGGTGTCGATAATAACAAAATACGAACATAGAAGCATCATGTTGATTATTATAACAACAACAAAATTAAACATAAGATTTTTATCATATACTTCTCATGAATAAGTAATAGTTCATCACACAATCAAAGTATAAAGCAAAAACTCTATTAGAAACCAACAAACTATGTTCTCAGTCAACTTTCCAACTACAATTCATCATCTTTTCAAGAAGGGTCATGTGTCGGAGCCTTTAGGCAAGTCCACATACTCAACCATCATATAGTCTTCTATGATTGCTAACATTCACCGCGTACACATGAGCAAAACGTTTCAACCGAACACATAGAAAGATATGTGCTTATGGTTTCGCCTCCCAACATACTCACCTCAAGGGTGATGTCAACAATAATGATTCATGCCATCCATATTCAACTGGACATATGTGCCTAGATCTTTCCTCACCACATGATGCTTGCCAAAAGAGAAAAATAAAAGGAATAGAGAAAAAACTTTGACTCTTACATAAAAGTAAAAGATAGGCCCTTCCCAAAGGGAAGCAGAGGTTACCATGCGCTTATTTGTTTGTATGCTCAATCCCTTAGTGCAAAACAACGTCACGTTACATTGCCCCTTGTGATAGCGACCTTTATTATGCAGTCTGTCGCTTTTATTCTTCACCATCACAAGTTCGTGCAACGCTCAATTTTCTCTTACACTAAATGATCTGACACTTTTAGAAGCAATTTTTATTGCCTTTTTGCACGGATGACAACTTACTTGAGGGATCTTGCTCAATCCCTAGGTAGGTATGGTGGACACTTGAAAATAAGATTTGGGTTTAAGGGTTTTTGGATGCACAAGTAGTATCTCTACTTAGTGCGGAATTTTTGGCTAGCAAAGATAGGGGGCAAGCACCACATGTTAAAGGATCCATGACAATATGACTTCTATGTGAATATGAACAAACATAAATCATTAAGTTGTCTTCCTTGTCCAACATCAACTATTTTGGCATATAATATTTTGATGAGGGCTCACAATCACAAACGATTTCTAAGATAGTATATTTATATGTGAATCTTCTCTTCCCTTATTAATTCTTTCACGAGTTGCATCATTGACTAATGCTATGTTTGTCAATCTCTAATAAAATTTTCTACTTATACTTTTCCTTATGTGGTGCCATCACCTACCATTGGATTAGTATATGATCTTATTGATTTATTTCTTTTCTTTTAATTATTTCCTTTCTTATTTCTTTTCTTTATTTTCAACATGAGAGTAAAGAAAGCAAAAACTCACACTAAACTTTATTATATAACTTGCACACGATTACAAGGATAGATCATTATGCAAACTCTCAAAGAAGAAAGGATCAAACTAAACTTTTATTCATCTAAAGCAAAAGATCGAACTAAAATAAGTAAAAGAAAAAATATAGTGGGATGATACGATACCGGGGCACCCCCCCAATGCTTGGAGGAAGCCAAGGGGAGTGACCATACTCGATACTTAGTTCTCTTTTGGTGGTGAAGAAGATGGTGGCAGTGATGACAATTGTGCCTTTAGCTTCTTCATATTGTAGTTGAGGAGAGCAATTTCCTCCTTTAAATAGTCAACCTCCAACTCCAGCTTCAAAATCTTGTCACATAAATCTCCTTTACTTTTCTGCCGGAAACAAGAAGGAATAGATCGGTTAGCTCTCTTAGGGAGACTGGACTTCTTGAACTCTATGTGCATATCCCCAGGTTGAGGTAGAGCAACATTCTCCTCCGAGCTTGGGTCATCGACCCTCATCAAGTGAGCATCCTCCTCATCATCCATAGTTCGACCACAAGGAGATAGGTCCCCATAGGTCTTTGGGTCAACAATGAGATGTGAGACATAGCTCTCACCGTCAGAGTCTTGGGAAGACATAATTTTAGATCTACGCAGAAAACAACAAGAAAAGAGAATAAAGGATTTCTCCGTGATACGATGATCAACATGTTTGAGAAGTATATATAGATTTTTTTTATCTTGGAGGACAAGTAACTATAGAAAAACGGAGTACGGAAGGTGTCCTAGGTGGGCACAAGCCTGGCGCCCTGGTGTCTTGTGCCCACCAGGGGACGCTTCCTGGAAGTTTCTTTATTTCCAAAATTCTTAAATATTCCAAAACTGATAAAAAATTATTTTTGCAGATTTTTCGGAGTCCGTTTACTTACCGTGTCACGTAACTCCTTATTTTCATGATTCTGGAGTGTTCTGGAAGGACTCTTTTATGTGTTCTTCCAGTGTCAAAGTTTGGATAATATTACTTTCAACATTAATAGGCGTACCTGAGATATAATGCTTTATTCATTGCCCATTGACAACCTTCGGGTTAGTACCTTTGGAATTATTTATTTTGATGGGTCCAGACCAATAAACCTCCTCGATAACATATGAGCATTCCCATTTTGAGAGGATTTTTCCTGCAAAGAATCTGAAACGAGAGTTGTACAAAAGAACATATTCTCTGACTTTAAACTCATGCTTTTGGATTCTTTTGTCATGCCATCTTTTAACTTTTTTTTGAATAATTTTGCATTTTCATAAGCTTGGGTTCTCCATTCATCTAGAGAGCTAATATCAAATAACCTCTTTTCACCAGCAAGTTTGAAGTCATAATTGAGTTTCTTTGATTGCCCAAAATGCTTTATGTTCCAACTCAAGAGGCAAATGACAAGCTTTTCCATAAACCATTTTATAAGGAGACATACTCATATGATTTTTATAAGCTGTTCTATAAGCCCAAAGTGCATGATCTAATTTCTTAGACCAATTCTTCCTGTACCTACTGACAGTCTTTTGCAATTTTTTTCTCTATTGCTAAGTTCAACTTGACCACTAGACTGAGGGTGATATGGTGATGCAATTCTATGGTTAACATCATACTTGGCAAGAATTTTACGGAAAGCACCATGAATAAAGTGTGAACCACCATCAGTCATTAAATATATAGGGACTCCAAACCTTGGGAAAATAACTTCCTTAAGCATTTTAATAGAGGTGTTGTGATCTGCACTACTGGTTGGAATAGCTTCTACCCATTTAGTAACAAAATCAACATCAACCAAAATATGTGTATACCTATTAGAGGAAGGAAAATGTCCCATGCAATCAAATCCCCAAACATCAAATGGTTCAACAGCAAGTGAATAATTCATGGGCATTTCTTGATGCCTACCGATATTACCTATTCTTTGGCATTCATCACAAGATAAGACGAACTTACGGGCATCCTTGAAGAGAGTAGGACAATAAAATCCAGACTACAATTCCTTATGACCAGTTCTATCTCCAGCATGATGCCCTCCATAAGCTTCGGAGTGACATTTCCGTAGGATTTGTCCCTGTTCATGATCAGGTACACAACGTCTAATAATACCATCTACTCCTTCTTTATAAAGACGTGGGTCATCCCAAAAGTAATGTCTTAAATCATAGATGAATTTTTTCTTTTGTTGGTATGTAAATCTAGGTGGTAAATATTTAGCAACAATGTAATTAGCATAGTCAGCATACTAAGGAGTACTATGAGAAACATTTATTGAAGCTAACTGCTCATTAGGAAAACTATCATCAATAGGTAGTGGGTCATCAAGCACATTTTCAAGCCTAGATAAATTATCGGCTACTGGGTTCTCAACTCCTTTTCTATCAACGATATGCAAATCAAATTTTTGTAACAAGAGAACCCATCAAATAAGTCTGGGTTTAGCATCTTTCTTTTCCATAAGATATTTAATAGCAACATGCTTTGTGTGAACAGTTACATTGGAATCAACAATATAAGGTCTAAATTTATCACAAGCAAACACAACCGCTAAGAATTATTTTTCAGTAGTAGCATAATTTCTTTGAGCACTGTCTAGAGTGTTACTAGCATAATGAATAGCATTAAGTTTTTTTATCAACTCTCTGTCCTAGAACAACACCAATAGCATAATCACTAGCATCACACATAATTTCAAAAGGCAAATTCCAATTAGGTCGTTGAACGATAGGTGTAGAAATTAAAGCTTTCTTAAGTGTTTCAAAGGCTTCTAAACAATCATCATAAAAAACAAAAGGAATATCCATTTGCAAGAGACTAGTAAGAGGCCTAGAAATATTTTAGAAGTCTTTGATAAATCTCCCATAGAAACCAACATGACCTAAAAACTACGAATACCTTTTATATCTTTAGGACATGGCATTCTCTCAATTGCATCAACCTTAGCTTTGTCCACTTAAATACATCTTTTAGAAATTTTATGACCCAAGAAAATGCCTTCATTAACCATAAAGTGGCACTTCTCCCAATTCAAGACAAGATTTGTTTATTCACATCTCTGCAAAACTCGATCAAGATTGCTTAAGCAATCATCAAAAGACTTCCCATAAATAGAAAAGTCATCCATGAAAACCTCAACAATCTTTTCACAAAAGTCAGTGAATGTAGCAGTCATACATCTTTGAAAGGTAGCAGGTGCATTACATAAACCAAAAGGCATACGTCTATAAGCATAGGTTCCAAAAGGACAAGTAAAAGTGGTCTTTTCTTGATCAGGCTGAGAAACATGTATTTGTGAAAAGCCAGAATATCCATCAAGGAAGCAAAAGTGTGTGTGCTTTGATAATCTTTCAAGCATTTGATCAATAAAAGGCAAAGGGTAATGATCTTTTCTAGTTGCTTTGTTTAATTTTCTAAAATCTATTACCATTATATAGCCTATAACAATTCTTTGTGGAATAAGTTCATTCTTATCATTAGGAACAATAGTTATACCTCCTTTCTTATGTAACACCCACGATGCGGCTATATCTCCCACGTGTCGGGGCATGACTTAGAGGCATAACCGCATGGTAGGCATGTCGCAAGAGGGGTAATCTTTACACATCCCACGTACTGAATAAGAAAGGGATAAAGAGTTGGCTTACAATCGCCACTTCACACAATACATAAATATATCATACATCATCCAGAATACAATCAAGGTCCGACTACAGAACCAAAATAAAGAAAGACAACCCCAAATACTAGATCCCCGATCGCCCCAACTGGGCTCCACTACTGATCATCTGGAAAAGAAACATAGTAACGGCCCGAATCCTCGTCGAAGTCCAACTTGAGTTCGGTAGCGTCCCCTGCACTGGCATCATCGGCACCTGCATCTATTTGGAAGTATCTGTGAGTCACGGGGACTCAGCAATCTCACACCCTCGCGATCAAGACTATTTAAGCTTAAGGTAGGAAAAGGGTAGTGAGGTGGAGCTGCAGCAAGCACTAGCATATATGGTGGCTAACTTACGCAAAAGAGAGCGAGAAGAGAAGCAAAGCACGGCCGAGAAGCTATAAAGTGATCAAGAAGTGATCCTGAAGCTACTTACGTTCAAGCATAACACGAGACCGTGTTCTCTTCCCGGACTCCACCAAAAAGAGACCATCACGGCTACACACGCAGTTGATTCATTTTAATTAAGTTAAGTGTCAAGTTCTCTACAACCGGACATTAACAAATTCCCATCTGCCCATAATCGCGGGCACGACTTTCGAAAGTTCAAAACCCTGCAGGGGTGTCCCAACTTAGCCCATCACAAGCTCTCACGGTCAACGAAGGATATTCCTTCTCGCGGGAAGATCCGATCAGTCTCGGAATCCCGGTTACAAGACATTTCGACAATGGTAAAACAAGACCAGCAAAGCCGCCCGAATGTGCCGACAAATCCCGATAGGAGCTGCACATATCTCGTTCTCAGGGCACACCGGATTGTCCAAGATTGATTAACATGTAAATAATCTGCTAGGAACATTTTATAGCAAAAGTAGAGCAAGATTAAGACATGCTAGGGCACTCCATAATTGCAAACAGGGGCATGGATCGATAGAGCATAACCATATGTCCAAATCAACCTTACTGAAGCAACTCAAAACAAGCATAGATCTCACTGTAGCATCATGGTAACATGGCATAAAAATAACAGCAGAGCAAGGACTTAGCAAAATCCTAAGTCCCTGAAATCAGCAATATCACGAAGGCTACTTTGCATGCTTGTGCTAGTCACCACAAAGACCACAAAAATACATGGCAAGCACCCCTATAAAGATGGCATGGCATAGACCAAAACACATGTAGAGCTCATGCCCATATGAAGCACACAACAAATGTGGCAAAAAATGACAAATCCTCATAATCTGCTAAGTAACAGGAGCTAACATTTTATATCACGTTTGCATCAACGATTTGGGCATCAAGATGGACTCCAACAAGCATGCCACAATGGAATGAAATGAAGAGCATCTCCTAATGAACATTTTGATATATCATGGGCATGAAACAGAGCTACGGATTAGAAGTTATGGCATGATGAATATAGCACCAGAATGCAAAAATATCAGGGACTTAGACGAAAAAACGAGGGTCAACCTCGTGGGATCCATATCTGGCGCGGAGTCCGAGGATCGCCGGAGATGGAGGTCGCGGCGGTCGCCGACGCTTGCGGACGAGGAGGGTTCACCGGAGATGGCCGGGGATAGCACCAGAGTGGCTTGAAGGTGAGGCATCGAAGTGGAGGCAGCGGGCCTCGCGGTGGGCGCGGGCGCCGGTGAGCTCCGGTGGCGGCAGGCGCGACCGGCTTTGGTGGCGGCGGGCGGCGCGGAGGAGCAGGGCGGCGAGGACGAGCTTGGCCGGGCGACGCACGGGGATGACGCGGGAGGTGGCCGGGCGCGCGACCCAGGCCGGGATGGCCGGCGATGGACCTAGCGGGCCCGCGTGGTGGGAGGCTGCGACTAGCACTGTTGGGGCATGGAAATCGAGGCGGATTAGGTTAGGGTGCTTTCTCTCTTAGATTTGGACGGGGAAAAGAGTATTTATACGCAGAAGGAGTTTGGAGTGTCCAAATGAGGTGTAGTTTTCGACCACGCGATCGTGATCGACGACGGAGGACATGGGAGGGGTTTAGACGGGTTATTGGGCCGCTTTGGAGGGGTGTTGAGCTGCAACACACAGGAGGCCTTTGCGGTTCCCCGGTTAACCGTTGGAGTATCAAACGGACTCCAAATGACACGAAATTTGACAGGCGGTCTACCAGTGGTGTACCAAGGCCGCTTGGCAAATATCGGTCCATTCAGAGAATGTTTAACACCCGCTCACGAAAAGAGACAAAAGGGGGGGTGCACGTAGGAGTGTCGGATTGCAAAACGGACAACGGGGAAAAAGCTCGGATGCATGAGACGAACACGTATGCAAATGAGATGCACATGATGACATGATATGAAATGCATGACATGAACAAAATGAAAAACGAAGACAAAACCCAACCATGAAGGGAATCTCATAACTTAAAGCCGAAAATGGCAAGAGTCGGAGTACAAATATGGCAAGTTACATCCGGGGTGTTACAACACTCCACCACTACGAAAGGATCTCGTCCCGAGATCTAGGATGGAACCAGAGGGAAAAGGAAGAGGAAGATAAGAGGTAAAACTAAGTTGCTTCTTTGACAAACGAGTGAAACCAAAGAACCTTGAGAGGTTAAACCATTTCGAGAAAAGAATACAACGGAGATGAACAAAGTTGATAACTCTCCATTAGAAAAGAGGAACGAGTAAGAACAAATTCGGGCAGCACTCCGGTTGAAAAGAGATGCAAGACTTGATAAGATGAAAAGGACTTGAGTAGAGGACGCAACACTCTGGTTAAATGGATAAGCATGAAAGAACACGAACCTCACAAATAGAGATGATGATTGAAGAGAGCAACAACACAATGCATCCGGAACAAATGAAAGAATGTAATGGATTGAACGGAGGGAAACGAGATCTTGAGAGAGCACGCTTACAACAAATGCTAGAACGGAGTTGTTGGATTATCAACAACGAAACAAATAAACTTGTAGTGGGCTTATGGAAAACGTCTCAAAATTGAAAGACAAGAATTAAATGGCTTGAATAAGATAAGACCTCGAAATAGCTTGAAAGGATTACGAATAGAAACTTGAACCTTCTGGGATATCTTCAGCACTCCGGGACAATTGAATAGCGAGAAGTGGATTATTAAGAGGTGCACCAGCATGAGAAGACGTTTGAAATGAGGAAAAGATATGATCTACAGAGCTTGAATTTAATCCACCGGAGAAGAAAGAGAACGACCAATGATGAACTTGTAGAGCATCTTCATGAGAACCGCCGGGTAAAACATGGAAAGACAAGAATGAAGAGTCTTCACATCCATAAGATGGATACTTGATTAAGACATCTGATTCCTTGAAGAAAAAGGGTGGGAGGGCAGGAAAAACAAAGGCAACTTGGGACGAATGAAGAAAACACCATTGCAAAGAACTGAGAATTGATCTCGCGAATGTAGAAATGATCGGATCCACTTGAAGAGGAACACGCTGGTTGAAAAGGATTGGCATGACCATCTCGATGATCGAAAAGGATTAACACTCCCATAGAAATATGAGAGCACCGCTGAGGAAAAAGGCATGGAATCAACACTTGACATTGAAGCAACTCGAATTCCACAACTCAAAACATAACAAAGGATTGGCTTGCTAAATAAGCCGGAACAAACATATGATAGACCCCATATCGTATCATGTGTCTGCCGGAAAGATGTTCTAGGAGCTACTTGAATTCCCACTTATAAACTCCCGAAACTTTCTGGTTATGCAATCAGGTGTTGGGGATACAGGGGAAGCATAATATCTCACCCAAAGCTAGCAAATCCTACATCCAGCTGTATCCATCCTTCAACACATAACCAAGAAACCTTCGAAAATCATTTATCTCAACCTTCAAAAAGCATCGGTTATACGAGTTATGGCAATACTCCCGAACTCCCGCCCCAGTATTGGGTGGCGTCGAGGTTATCTCAGCAACAACTGCATAAAAGCATTTTCGATGTCAGCGAACTCAGGTATTCTAGAAATAAAACGATAAAATTGTGACGACAACACCTCAGAGCTCAATTCCCCGGGACACTTCCACAACCCCTAAATGCCAGGAGGCATCGAGAACAATGTTCTCGTCACAAAACCATCGGAACGATTCCAACATACTCGCGTGATCCTAATTTTTTTAGTCAAATTTGAGGAGAGAAGAGTCAAAACTCTACGTCAGGAGACCTCACTAGAGCGACGAAGGGACTGAGGAGTAAAATAATCCTACTCTCCGATATATATATAATCCTAAGACTCAAAACATTTTCTTCTAGACTCAACAACGTCAGCGATTCGATCAAGCAGTGGGCTCCTAAGTCGGGGAAGGCTCTGATTACCAACTTGTAACACCCACGATGCGGCTATATCTTCCACGTGTCGGGGCACGACTTAGAGGCATAACCGCATGGTAGGCATGTCGCAAGAGGGGTAATCTTTACACATCCCATGTACTGAATAAGAAAGGGATAAAGAGTTGGCTTACAATCGCCACTTCACACAATACATAAATATATCATACATAATCCAGAATACAATCAAGGTCCGACTACGGAACCAAAATAAAGAAAGACAACCCCAAATGCTAGATCCCCGATCGCCCCAACTGGGCTCCACTACTGATCATCCGGAAAAGAAACATAGTAACGGACCGAATCCTCGTCGAACTCCCACTTGAGTTCGGTAGTGTCCCCTGCACTGGCATCATCGGCACCTACATCTGTTTGGAAGTATCTGTGAGTCACGGGGACTCAGCAATCTCACACCCTCGCGATCAAGACTATTTAAGCTTAAGGTAGGAAAAGGGTAGTGAGGTGGAGCTACAGCAAGCACTAGCATATATGGTGGCTAACTTACACAAAAGAGAGTGAGAAGAGAAGCAAAGCACGGTCGAGAAGCTATAAAGTGATCAAGAAGTGATCCTGAAGCTACTTACGTTCAAGAATAACACGAGACCGTTTTCTCTTCCCGGACTCCGCTGAAAAGGGACCATCACGGCTACACACGCGGTTGATTCATTTTAAGTGTCAGGTTCTCTACAACCGGACATTAACAAATTCCCATCTGCCCATAACCGCGGGCACGGCTTTCGAAAGTTCAAAACCCTGCTGGGGTGTCCCAACTTATCCCATCACAAGCTCTCACGGTCAACGAAGGATATTCCTTCTCGCGGGAAGACCCGATCAGTCTCGGAATCCCGGTTACAAGACATTTCGACAATGGTAAAACAAGACCAGCAAAGCCGCCCGAATGTGCCGACAAATCCCGATAGTAGTTGCACATATCTCGTTCTCAGGGCACACCAGATTGTCCAAGATTCCAGTAGGCCAACCCAGAGTTTCCCCTGGTGGTCACCAGCGGCTGACAGGTTGGACCAACACTTAGAGGAGCACTAACCCGAGGGTTTAAAATAAAGATGACCCTTGAGTCTGCAGAACCCAGGGGAAAAAGGCTTAGGTGGCAAATGGTAAAACCAAGGTTGGGCCTTGTTGGAGGAGTTTTATTCAAAGCGAACTGTCAAGGGGTTCCCATAACACCCAACCGCGTAAGGAACGCAAAAATCAAGGAACATAACACCGGTATGACGGAAACTAGGATGGAAAGAGTGAAACAAAACACAGGCATAAGGCCGAGTCTTCCACCCTTTACCAAGTATATAGATGCATTAAAGTAAACAAGATATAATAATGATATCCCAACAATATCCATGTTCCAACATGGAACAAACTTCATCTTCACCTGCAACTAGCAACGCTATAAGAGGGGCTGAGCAAAGCGGTAACATAGCCAAACAACGGTTTGCTAGGTAAGGTGGGTTAGAGGCTTGACATGGCAATATGGGAGGCATGATATAGCAAGTGGTAGGTATCGCGGCATAGCAATAGAGCGAGCAACTAGCAAGCAAAGATAGAAGTGATTTCGAGGGTATGGTCATCTTGCCTGCAAAGTTCTCAAAGTTGACGAAAGCTTGATCTTCGTCAGCACACTCAACAGGTTCCTCGCTCATGTACTCGTCTCCCTGCTCTACCCAAGGAAAGAACACAAGCAAAGGAACCAACAATCAATCACGATGCAATGCACAAGCAACATGATGCAAAACATGGCATGATATGCGAGATGTGATATGCAATGCTTATGCGTGCTTTGGAAGGAAAAGAATGATCAAGGCATCAACTTGGCAAACCAAGTGTGCCGCTGGAAAGATGAGATGATTTCGGTCGAATTCGATATAAAGATCACCGGAATCGGATGCACGGTTTGCAAATGGCAAGCAAAACAAGAATGACACAATTCTGCGATTAACAGCACGATGCCATCTAGAATGCAACAAGAAACTACGCTACTGCACTACAACATAGCAACAAAGCACATGGCAGTGATCTACTTAAGATGCGTGACAAAACATGAAAACTGAGCTATGGCTAAAACACACAAGAGCAGGTTCAAACAAGCATGGCAAAAGTGAAAAAGATATCAACTTCACAGACTTAGTGAAAATACTAACATTCCAGGAATAACATCAGGAAGCAATGTTTAGAGCAAGCAAACAGCATGCTACAGGAACATATCATAGCAAAACAAGGCATGGCATGAATCTACTAAAAGCATAGAACAAAAGTCCCTTACTGATCATGATCCAAAAAGGCACAGAAGATATGATGGCACCCATGTAAACATAGCAAGTTTCATTAACAGATTCAGACTTGGCGGAAAACAAAACATGGCATAAACAGAACTATGAAGGCATCTTTGCGAGCTCAAATCACTCATCACAAAGCATTGCATGACAAGATAAGAATACTACCAGCAAGATGGCATGTTCATGAAGCTAACCATGGCAAGAACAAGTTCATAGCATGCATGGATCAACTACAACAACCATGGCAAAATTGATTAACATGTAAACAATCTGCCAGGAACATTTTATAGCAAAAGTAGAGCAAGATTAAGACATTCTAGGGCATTCCATAATTGCAAACAGGGGCATGGATCGATAGAGCATAACCATATGTCCAAATCAACCTTACTGAAGCAACTCAAAACAAGCATAGATCTCACTGTAGCATCATGGTTACATGGCATAAAAATAACAGCAGAGCAAGCACTTAGCAAAATCCTAAGTCCCTGGAATCAGCAATATCACGAAGGCTACTTTGCATGCTTGTGCTAGTCACCACAAAGATCACAAAAATACATGGCAAGCACCCCTGTAAAGATGGCATGACATAGACCAAAACACATGTAGAGCTCATGCCCATATGAAGCACACAACAAATGTGGCAAAAATGACAAATCCTCATAATCTGCTAAGTAACAGGAGCTAACATTTTATATCATGTTTGCATCAATGATTTGGGCATCAATATGGACTCCAACAAGCATGCCACAATGGAATGAAATGAAGAGCATCTCCTAATGAACATTTTGATATATCATGGGCATGAGATGGAGCTACGGATGAGAAGTTATGGCATGATGAACATAGCACCAGAATAGAAAATATCAGGGACTTAGACGAAAAAACGGGGGCCAACCTCGTCAGATCCAGATCTGGCGCGGAGTCTGAGGATCACCGGAGATGGAGGTCGCGGCGGTCGCTGGCGCTTGCGGACGAGGAGGGTTCGCCGGAGATGGCCGGGACAGCGCCGGAGTGGCTTGAAGGTGAGGCATTGAAGTGGAGGCGGCGGGCCTCGTGGTGGGCACGGGCAGCGGGCGCCGGCGAGCTCCGGTCGCGGCCGGCTCCGGTGGCGATGGGCAGCGCGGAGGAGCAGGGCGGCAGGGACGAGCTTGGCCGGGCGGCGCGCGGGGACGACGCTGGAGGTGGCGGGGTGCGCGACCCGGGCCGGGAGGGCTGGCGATGGACCTGGCGGGCCCGCACGGTGGGAGGCTGCGGCTGACACTGTTGGGGCACGGAAATCGAGGCGGATTAGGTTAGGGTGCTTTCTCTCTCAGATTTGGACGGGGAAAAGAGTATTTATATGCAGAAGGAGTTTGGAGTGTCCAAATGAGGTGTAGTTTTCGACCACGCGATCGTGATCCGACGGCGGAGGACATGAGAGGGGTTTAGACGGATTATTGGGCCGTTTTGGAGGGGTGTTGGGCTGCAACACACAGGAGGCCTTTGCGGTTCCGCGGTTAACCGTTGGAGTATCAAACGAACTCCAAATGACACAAAATTTGACAGGCGGTCTACCGGTGGTGTACCAAGGCCGCTTAGCAAATCTCTGTCCATTCCGAGAATGTTTAACACCCGCTCACGAAAAGAGACAAAAGGGGGGGGGTGCACGTAGGAGTGTCGGATTGCAAAACGGACAACGGGGAAAAAGCTCGGATGCATGAGACGAACACGTATGCAAATGAGATGCACATGATGACATGATATGAAATGCATGACCTGAACAAAATGAAAAACGAAGACAAAACCCAACCACGAATGGAATCTTATAACTTAAAGCCGAAAATGGCAAGAGTCGGAGTACAAATATGGCAAGTTACATCCGGGGTGTTACATCTTAGGAACACAATGAACATGACTTACCCATCTACTATCAGCTATAGGAAATATTATACCTGCTTCTAGATGTTTTAATATTTCCGTTCTTACCACTTCTTTCATCTTCAGATTTAACCGACGTTGGGGATCAACAACAGGTTTAGCATCAGGTTCCATATTAATTTTGTGCTGACATAGAGTGGGACTAATTCCCTTCAAATCATCAATAATATATCCGATAGCAGCTCGGTGCTTCCATAGAACTTTCAATAATCTTTCTTCTTCATGTTCTGAAAGGTTCGCACTAATAATAACATGATATATTTTCTTTTCATCAAGATAAGCATATTTCAAAGTGTCTGGAAATTGTTTTAATTCAAACACAGGATCACCTTTTGGTGGAGGAGGACCTCCTAGAGTTTTAATAGGCAAATTGTGCTTAAGTAGAGGACCTTGTTCAAAGAAAATTTTATCTACTTCATTTCTTTCATGCATATGTAAATCATTTTCATGATCTAGCAAATATTGTTCTAAAGGATCTGTAGGTGGTACATCAATAGAAGCAATACCAATTAGTTCATCCTTACTAGGCAATTTTTTTTCATGAAGATTTCTACTAAACTTGGAAAAATTAAACTCATGAGACTCATTGCCAAAACTAACACCGAAAATTTGTTTCTCACACTCTATTCTAGCATTAACGGTGTTCAAGAAAGGTCTACCAAAGATAATGGGGCAAAATTCATCTTGTGGGGAACCAAGAACAAGAAAATCAGTAGGGTATTTTATTTTCCCACATAAGACTTCAACATCTCTAACAATCCCAATTGGTGATATAGTGTCTCTATTAGCAAGTTTAATAGTAACATCTATTTCTTATATTTCTGCGGGTTCTATGTCATTCATAATTTCTCGATATAAGGTATAAGGAATAGCACTCACACTAGCACCTATGTCACATAAACCATGATAACAGTGATCTCCTATTTTAATTGAGATGACGGGCATGCCAACAACAGGTCTATGTTTATCTTTTTTTATCAGGTTTAGCAATTCTAGCAGCTTCTTCACAGAAGTAAATAACATGCCCATCCATATCTTCTTCTAAGAGATATTTAACCATGGCAATACTAGGTTCTACTTTAGTTTGTTCATCAGGTCTAGGTGTTCTAATATAGCTTTTGTTAACCACAGTTGAAACTTTAGCATGTTCCTTTATCCTAACAGGAAAAGGTGGTTTCTCAATATAAGCAGAAGGAACAACTGGATCAACATTATAAAGTATAGTTTCTTCTTTAACTGGTACCGGTTCTTTAATTTCTTATTTAATAGGTGGGTGATAGTTAAACCACTTCTCGTTAGGGAGTTCAACATGAGTAGCGAATGATTCACAAAAGGAGGCTACTATCCCAGAGTCAAGTCCATATTTAGCGCTAAACTTTTGAAAAGCATTGGTATCCATAAAAGATTTAACACAATCATACTTAAGTTTAATACCTGACTCTTTACCTTTGTCGAGTTCCCAATCTTCAGAGTTGTGTTTAATTCTTTCCAAAAGATCCCACTTGAATTCAATAGTCACTAGTACGCGTCGGTGCTATACAAACGGGTTTTAACCCCTTTCCGCGACGACATTTGGAACCGTCGCCTAGTGAGCGGCGGCGATATGGGGGTCCTTCCCAGATGACACTGAAACCGTCGGGGATAGGGTCCCTACAGTACTCCTACTTGTTTCTGCTCGCATTGCCATCGCAGTCGGTATTCTGTGGTGCTACATTTACGATATGCGGCCCATCACAAACAGTTCACTATTATAGAATGTGTATGATGCGCGACCTATCACAAATGGTTCACTATTAATAAGATTAGCAAATCGTCGTAACATCGTCAAACAGGATTATGAAATGTCGGACCGTCATAACATCGTCGTACACGACAACTATCGCACACGCTATTCTGTGGTGCAACGTTTACGATGCATACTTCATCAGAAACAGTTCATGGTTGCGAATCGTGTATGATAAGGCAACTAACACAAACGTTTAGTTTGGCCGCACTGTTTGTGATATTGTCTGACATCCCACACGCTTTGCAAATGGAAACTGTATGCATGCTTGCACATGTTTCCTCTCTGTGAACCGTCTCGGATTATGGTGTATATCGCAAAACTCTTGTGTTTTACCAACCGTGTGTGCCGTAACGACCTGGAGGGTGTAATTTCACCGTAATTTAATTGCTGCTATTTCAAATTGTACCGGATTTGAATTTGAATTTGAATGTATGCTACAGCTTTATTCATATCCATCAGGTTCAAACAACCAATGCATTATTTGATTCATAGGTACATATGTTCAAGAATTACATAAGAACCAAATAAAGAATGATGAACCAGAGTTGTATACTTGTACTATTAAAGATGGTAAAGAAAGAGGCAAAATACATTATGGTTGCTGAATAAGGTGAAGCGGAATGCCCATATTGTGCCCTCCTTCATGCAGAAGGCACGCACGACTCTAGTCCAACCCCTTGTGATGGCCGTCCGCCCATCCTGCACGGTCTTCATGAAAACATCTAGATAATCATCATGTTCTTGTAGAAATAGAAATACTTTAACCTTTGCATGCCCACCAATCATGGAGTTTGAGAGGTAATATTGAGTAAACTACTTTGGCAACCTCTGCAAAGGAAAAAGATTCAGACATTGTCATCTAATACAACTCATTATGGGTAGTAAAAAGAAGGCTGCAATTTTCTTAATTACCATCCTGCAGTTCGCTGTTGTCTTGGATAAAGTGTAAACAAATAGTTTAATTGCCATCTTTGGACCCATTTTACTAATAATCTTTATCAGCTTCCTCACTTGATGCTGGTTCATAGATATCTCATTGCCCCAGACGTAGAAAGGGTCAAAGCATGGATGTTTACTAATGACATATGTACCTAAAAGTACCAAGTTAATATTAGAAGCTAAACAACAATTCCACAATGATGTAGTACAACACTCTTTTATAATACTCCCTTCGTTCCTAAATATTTGTCTTTCTAGCGATTTCAACAAGTGAATACATACAGAGCAAAATGAGTGAATCTACACTCTAAAATATGACTATATACATCCGTATGTGGTATTCCATTTGAAATTTCTAAAAAGACAAATATTTAGGAACGGTGGGAGTATCTTATAACATCCAATATACTCACATATTAGATGAATTAACATCTTATATTATGGGCCTAAGGAGTTTAGTGCATTCTTACAAATTATCGGTTGATTAACTACTGCTGTATCCATGTGTTACAGTTAGTTCGAGCTAGTTCAGGCTCAAATAGCCCTAAAGTATATCTAAACATGAGGGCTAGTTTGAGCTAGTTGCATCTCTAACCCACCCAAAAAACTATTCAACCCAAGAGGTGCTAATTGGAGCTAGTTCTCCTAGTGCAGTTATTGTCAATCTAACCCTGCCATCCAAACAACTCTTTGGTTGGAGTTAGTTCAGGGTTAGTCATGAGCTAGAAACTAACTCTAACCTCTAGGTAAGTTGAGTATCCAAACAGGGTTGTTGTTGCTGTTGCTGTTGCTGTTGCTGTTGCTGTTGCTGTTGCTGTTGCTGTTGCTGTTGCTGGTGCTGCTGCTGCTGCTGCTGCTGCTGCTGTTGTTGCTGTTGCTGCTGCTGCTGCTGCTGCTGTTGCTGTTGCTGCTGTTGCTGCTGTTGCTGTTGCTGTTGCTGTTGCTGTTGTTGTTGCTGTTGTTGTTGTTGTTGTTGTTGCTGTTGTTGTTGTTGTTGTTGTTGTTGTTGTTGTTGTTGTTGTCGTACTCCAATGGCGCAACAGGTATATTTTAAACCTTTTTCTTTAACTGGTTTGCTGTTGTAACCTGCTCTTTGTTGATTTCAGTTTCAATTGAATAAACAGTTATGTTCTCATGTCATGCACATTACAAGTGTTGTTATTGTTCTATAGTTACCCACACTTATATTTTGTCTATTCTGCTTTGTCTTGAACAAATATTATTTGTCGTCTTCGTCGTCGCTGCTGCTGCTCTTCTACGTATATCTAGACATCACTAGAACATTAATGTAACACTCTTCCTTGTTGCTATGTAGCCTAGGATTGCATATTTAGACATTAAGTATAGTGCATGTTGCTATGTAGCCTTAGATATATTACACATGGCCCTAGTTAACCTAACGATAGATGGGTTACAGATATATTCAGTTAAAAGTCCGATTCATCGATTAGTCCCTTATCAGCCCCCGGCCTATATGGTACCAGCTACCGATATCCTGAATAGTGAGCAGATATAAGCCATGGGATGAAACTAACCTCGATGGGAAACGACAGTCGTTCCCAAAATTGTCCTGTGTAGGTACATCGAGAAGCATGTTAAGCACAACAGGCTAAATATCAACCAAAATTATCCATGGCGGACAAAATAATCTCCAAAAGATAGCTTCAGTGTGCAGGTTTAAGCACACTAGTAAAGCAAAACAAGTGGAAAGGTGTGTTAACTGCAACAGGCCTAACATTTAACTACAAGCAAACATATTCATTCAAACTGGTATTGTGCCGGTCTAAGTACACTGGTTATTGTTAAATAAAAATGGAAAGGCGTGTAAACTACAAGATGCAGCAACCAAATGTAGTCATTCATAGTGGTATTGTTGAAACTGGTACTGATGAAATTGAACTGCACAGTTCATACTTGCACATATAGAACACCACGTAGTGAAAAACTGGAATAAACAAGGCATACTACGAACAACCAAAGATAGCATTTGAAACTGGACATATGCTAACTACAGACAACCGAACAATCAAAAAACTTTTAAAGAGGCATATGCTAGCTATAACAGGCTGAACATCAACCAAATATATGCATTCCTATCGGTATGTTTAAAACTAGATTGATGAAATGTACTGCACAGTAAATAATTGCACATATAGAGCATCACATTGTGAACAACTGAAATAAACAAGGCATACTGCAAACAACTAGATATAACAATTAAAACTGGACATATTCTCACTACACTACAAAAGGGACTCGACAAAACAAATCATGGGTTTCCCCCTGTGAAGAGGCACATCAAAACAAATCATGGGTTTCCTCACTTGACATGGATGGGCTCGCTCCCATGGGAAGAGCATGGACCCTGGATGCTCTCCATGTTGTTGCAGATGGCCTCCTTCCCCTTGGAAGAGCACGGCTGTAGGGTGCCCTCCCTGATGTCGCAGATGGGCGCTTTCCCCTTGGAAGAGAAGATGGGCTCTTTCCCTTGGAAGAGCCGGAGAGAGTGCCCTCCTCGTGGTCTTCATCCATGAGGTCTGACTTGGAAGCTATGGATCCCAAGCCAGCGTCGCAGAACGTGTCCTTCAAAAATGACAAAAGGGGCTCGATGGCAATGTAGGATGGCAAATTGTTGACAGCGAGCCAGAGGAGATCAGCGGCGGGGCCATGGATGAGATCGATGACGGTTGAACCCAAGGGGTTGGGGGTGGGCCACTTAACCTATGACATAGCCCACCTCAGTCCGTCGCTGTCGATGACCTCGATGTCGTAGTCGGCGGCCGAGACAGCCCGCATACTCTAGCCCGCTGCTTGAGTGCCTGCCGCCAGTAATGACCGTTAGCTTCCTCGACGACGTCGGGAGAATAGACCGCGATATACCTCTTTTGGGCCAGTCGCTCCTCGAGCTCCACGGGAAGTGTAGCCGGGCTTAGGCTGCGACGCTCTGGAGTGGGGCATGGGGATGGGGATCTGTGGGAAAGGGGACGTTTGGCAGGCGTCATCTAAGAAACTCAGGGCGGCCTGGGTATGGAGATCAGTGGGTAAGCTGCACGGGTAAACCGGCAGTTGTTGACAATGGAGGCCTTGCGGCGGCGGCGGCAGCGGGGGCAGGGACCTTGCTAGGGTTTCGAGCGAGGGAGGGGATGTGTGTGTGTGCATGCCCGAGGAGGTTTTGGTGTGTTTGTGGAGGGGGGGGGGTGTTTGAGGAAATGACGCGGGTACTGAAAATTTTACTACGCAGGAGTCAAACGCGGGAGCGAAATGCCGGGGCTATTGAAAATTTTGATGATAGTGCATCGCACACGGTCCAGAGATAACAACTATGTGTTATGAAACAGAAAAACCCTCGAGGCGGGCAGATATTCTCTAGGGATGCAGGAGGGATTGGGAACAAGAAACATCGCACACGGTCCGGAGATAACAACCGTGTGTTATGAAACAGAAAAACCCTCGAGGCGGGCAAACATTTTCTAGGGATGCAGGCGGGATTGGGAACAAGAAACATCGGACACGGTTCATAGATAACAACCGTGTGTTATGAAACAAAAAAACCGTCGAGGTGGGCAGATATTTTTGAGAGGGGGAGCCTCGTGGAGCCCAATGTACTGTGCGGATTTGTGACCGTCGTGGCACACAGTTAGTTTGAGTGAACCGTGTTTGTTGCGTCATCCGACTTGTCTAATGTTCATAAATTTGGCGAAAAATGATGGGGGAGAGGGTCAGAACATGAACACACTTGCATGTGGACCAAATTTATGTATGAAATGGGTGGTTTGATTTTCAAATATCAAATGCAACTTAAATGTGGTCCCTATCTCGCAAAGCGCACGGTATTGCTTGCCCCACCCCCACGTGTCGGCACGAAGGGAATCCTAAGCTATGAATGCATGCCCCTTCCCCCCAACCGAGGTTCACCTAGCAAAGTGCGAAGAAGCTAGCAGCCTCCGCCCCTCGTGTCGGCATGAAGGGAATCCTAAGATATGAATAGATGCCCCCAAAACGAGGTTCACCAAGCAAAGTGCAAAGTAGCTAGCAGCCCCCTCCCTCATGGCGGCACGAAGGGAATCCTAAGCTATGAATGCATGC